>NC_133971.1:31997844-32300844 GCF_031877795.1 Strix aluco
AAAAGCATGGTCTACGCCAACAAGGAAGAACCAACCAACCACTGCTGAGGACCATAGGAGGGCCCCCCCCAAGACACCCATCAAAATCCACAAGTGGGATTAGCAGTGTGGTGTCACAAAACCCAAGAAAAATATAAAACAAGAATTACAAAAGAAGTAAACAGTTTTGCCAGAGTATCAAAAACCAACAATACCACATACCACCAAGAATAATAAGTCATTAACCTTTCATTTCCAAAGCCTGTAGATTAGAAGATCCAAAAATCCAGAGGTGAGAGGACTCCAAGAAAAATTAAACAAAAAAAACCAATAAAGGGAAAAAAAACATTTCTGTAATTTTTAGGGGGGGGACACACATAATTTTCAACTTTACAAAGTTAAAAGAAAAAAAAGGATTGAAGAAGAACAAAAATAAAAACCTTTTATGAAAGATAAGACAAAAAGAAGATAGTCCATGTTGTCTTCTGCATGTCTGCTACTGTTCTCCAGACCATCTTGGCTTTGGTCCAGGACAAGAACAGCTAAGGAAGAAAAAAAATGATCTTTTTTTGCTCCAGTTGGACAAAAAAAAGAGGAAGGAAAAAAAAAAAAAAGAAAAAAAAGAAGAAAAAGAAGAAGAAGAAAAAGAAGAAGAAGAAGAAGAAAAAGAAAAAAGAGGGACAAATGGTACGCTGTGACTGGGCTATGGCCAGAAGACCTGGATATGCTTTCTTTGAAGCATATCACAAATCGAATTATTGTTTCTTTTTTTTTTTTTTTTTTTTCTCCAATGAACAAACAAAAAAGGGAAAGGAAAAGGGAATGTGCAGAAAGAAAGGTCACAATATGAGAGTCACTGATCATAACCAAACAGGACAAAGGAAAAGAAGATCAGATGATGGACATTTCTGTGGTTTGGTTTGGGTTTGGTGTTTGGTTTTTTTTTTTTTCCCCTTAAAAAAAAAAAAAAAAAAACACCAAGCCAGGACAAAGATGAGAGGGATGAAAGGACAGAAAGAATGAGTAAGATCATTCTGTGAACGTTAGTTCAGCACTCTTACCTCTTATTGGTGTACCACCTGGGTGGATAATATGAATGCAAATAAGATTAGAAAGAAGAAGCATTAGTACGAGAAGAAGGAGGCTAGGGCTTTGGAAGAAGAATCAAATTAGATTTACAGAATTAAATAAGGTCTTAAGAGAAACTTGAATTACTATACTGTTAAAACAGGAATATATTAGATAGTATTATCAGGTTATAAAAGCAAGTTGCATTGTACCACAAAGGGCAAAAAGGCTACAATTGGCATCACTGCCATTCTCAGAGTAGCATCTGAGTGCTTAGATGTTTGGTTATATAGGGTTAGATATATATAGAATATGTCTCAAATACTTAAAGGAAACTTTACAATACTGTACTTATGACATAGTTTAGGATAATATTGGAAATTCTATTTAAATATATATATAAAAATATATATATAAAAAAAGAGGATACACTGAAGGTTATCTCAAAACAAACACTGTAATTTAGGCTGAATTATGGCATTTACTGTTCTACAGCTATGTGATACATGTGTACTGTTTCTTTTAGGTGTTGCTATGACTGATAAGACAACATTTCTGTGGAGGTGTGCGTGTGCGCCACTATAGGGATCTGGTGACTACACTGACTGTTAGTAAAATGCATGCCATGCATTTTAAGAATAATAATAGTAATCATATAACCATAATCATAATCATAATAATCATAATATTCTGAATATGGAAATTAGTGGGGGTGAAGTGCGCTTCAGAACTAAGCACTTACCAATAGATTCTGGAGATTTAAATACGGAGAGAAGAAAGACAGCATAAAAATATTATTATATTCCTTATAATTTGGTACAAAGTTTTCAGTTAAAGCTTTATATACTAAATCATCTATGTCACATGTGAAAAATTAATTCTTAATTTACATTAACAGAAGGTTAATTTACACAGTTCTGCTGACAACAAGCAAAAAGTCAGTTAACAAGACGATTTAACATCACAGGACAGGTCAAAAGCTGAGAATTCTGGGAAGACATGTGATTAAACAACTTAGATTCTACAATGATATCTACTACAATTGCCAAAGAAAAAAGCTCATTATATCCCAGTTATTTAGGGATAAGCTTTAAACTTCATAAATTTAGAGTTGTTTTTTTTTTTAATCTAAAGAGAGCAAAAGAATAAACTAGGGCAGGAGGAGAGTGAAAGAACTGCTAGGGAGGTGCAAGGGGCAAAGAGAGAGAGAGCAGCAAAAGCTGGATTCTACACCAAAAGCAGACTTCTGTAGATCCAGAAAATGTAGGATTCATAAAGCTTTAGCGTGGACGCACACTACTGTGGCTAAATGTGTTGGAAAAAATGTCAGCCAGCAAAAAAGCTTTATTTAATCAATTACCCAAGGATTTCGTTCCCTTTTTTTAAAAAAAAAAAAAAAAAAAATTTAAAGGTATAATTGTGCATGGGAAAAAGTTTGTGTTTTATGTATTTGTGAGAGGAAAGAAGATGTGTCCAAACTGGCTAATCTTTGGTGGAGTCAAATGTGGAAAAGGCAGCACAAAACACATTTTAAATTTTAATTGAAGTGTCTAATGCAGGTTTTGGTTTTGATGAATATAACCATTGGTACTCCTTGCAATTTCTGAATGAAGTCCAATGTTGAAATAAATTTGTTAAAAAAAAAAAAAAAACAAAAAGGAGAGAAGAAAGAAAGAGGAGAAAATGGATCCATCAAGTACTGCAAAATGCAGTAAAGAAAAAAATTATCAAAAAGTACAGTCACAGCAGTGAGCAATGTGGAGTAAACAGAAGCTGCAAAACACATAGAGACAGACTCTAGAAAAGGCTATGACAACATCACAGACATGGACAACACACTCAGTAACACAGAAAGGAGAGGAGGAAGAGAAATTATTACCTATAAATAAAAATAAAAAAAGAAAGGAAGAGAAAGAAAAGAAAGAAAAGGTGAGAGAGAACAGCTCTGGGCTTTAGTGGAAACAGTAACAAGACCCTACCTGAGCGTAACTGCTTGATGCGGCCATTGTTGTTGCTTGTGTCAACAGGTAGGAAATCTTTGAACCAAGTTATTTCAGGATCAGGATTGCCACTGGCTGCACATAGCATGGTAGCTGTACGAGTTCGTTCAACCACCTTCAGCTGTGGGCCCATATCAATGGTGGGGAAACCTCGGGGAATTTGATCCTCTGCAAAAAAATGTATGATTTGAAGGATTTCACACGTAGTAACTCATGAAAGTCCCAATTACCACCGTGCTTAACATTGAAGGGTCCCCTAATTGTTTGTATGCAAGGAACTTATGCAAAAAACAGATATTCAGGTAGTATTTTTGGTATCTTACAGTGATCAAAATGCTGATAGAAAATAGAAAGTTCATAAAAAAGCAGCTACATACTTTATACTTATACAATGCATAACATTGGCATAGATACTGTATGTAGTGCATAATCATTAGACTCCCACTATGATACTTTATAACACCACTGTTTTTCTGCTTGAGAGTCCTTATTATTTTATGTGAAATATTGAATTACCACACCTATCATCAAGAGAGTAAATTCCCTTTCTTTACATGAGACAATTGCATATTGAAGTGTGGTTACGCATATAGGATTTGGCCAGGGACTTGGGAGACCCAAGTTATATTTCTTGACTTTATCATTATTACCTATGTGCTGTTGGTCTTAACATTTAATGTACCTGTGCTTCAATTGTCCATCTGTAAGATGGGTATGACAGTGCTTTACTGCTACAGAGAAGTGCAGATAAGATTTCAAAGCACTGAGAAACTCTAAACATTGGTGCTATGCAGATATCAAAGTTAAAGTGACAGGACATTCATAATCATCCTGAATGGATACAACTGTGTCAACTAAAACACTCAGATATGGTCAAAAATCCTCACCCTAGTGTAGTCAATAAGAAAATATTAAGAAATACTGAACAAGAGCAATTTGCCTTCTGAAGATGATACATGCTAGCAGGTAACACTGGATGCACAGTGGGATCAGGCAATTTCTCAGAAATCAAATTAGCATAGCTAAAATAATCTATTTGAATTACATCATCTTGCTCGTCATTTCCATTAAAACAGCAAATATATTTTTATTGCAAAATAATTGCTATTATTTCAGTTTAAAAAGGACAAGCAAAAAAAACCAAAAAGAAGATCAATACTAACTATAAAACATGTATCTTATTAAATATCTTGATAGGTGGTTACTGACATGCAATTGATTAAGGGATAAAATTAACTTAGAAGAAATTGTTAAAATGACAACTCTCTTTTGTGAAAAATGTGTCATATTTTCAAATAGTTTCAGGGAAGTCTTCAGACTTTTCTGAAAAATCTATAGCAAGAAAATACATCCTATAAATCTTTGCAGTTCCTGGGGTCTGCTGTCACTCATGATCTAGTTAATTGCTTGTAATACAAATGCACATAGATACTACTCTGGTATAGTAAACACAATCCTCCAGTAAGTTTGTGTAACCGTTCAGAGCTAGTAGTTCTACCAAGTGGTTAAGTGTCAAATCCTTCACTAGGTATAAGCTCTTCCCAAAGAAACGTATGTTTCATGTCTGCTCATAAACAACAGTCTTTTCTTTGGGAGTAACTAAGATTTGACTTGTGACACAGAACAGGATTTTTATCACCTGACATTTCCTTTCTTACTTGGCTCATCCAGAAAACCCTGAGTCCCTTTCACAAATATGTAAGTGTACAACAAAGATACTCTATCTTGCATACTAATAGGATGGAGTAGCAAAGAGCTCTCCTTTCTTATTTTTAATAAGGGTAATTAAATTCCATCCATCCTCCTTATGCATAGAATCTCTCTGAATGAATGCTCTTCATGAAATTTTCATGAGAAACATCACAATGTAACAGATTCAAATAGCCAGAACTGTTACATTTTTGACAGTTGTGGCTTGTTTCCAATCTGGCTTTCAGGTATTTGGCAATAAAACGCAATATTCAACATAAAATGGATGGGGAAAATAATGAAATTTCTAATTGGAGTGCTTATCACAGTGGGTTTAGTTTTTAAGATGTTAATTGCTTTTTTTTCTCTCTAAGTTTATTAGTGATTCATATAAAACTGTCTTTACACTTCGATGATATCAAGTTTGACAGATCATCAAACATGCTGTGCAGGAGACCTGAGTATCAACTCGGTGATATCAACTCAGCCTCTCAGCCACAGTAAGAGAAAAGTAACTATTAGAAAATCTTGATATATTGGTAGCTCTACAACTTTACATGCGGTGAAAATAAAAATATTTTTTACTGCTCGTTAATATGCTCATTAGGCTCTAAACCACAGTATATACCACTGTTCCCTATTGATATTCAGTTCTAGTGAATTAGCTTTCCATTCATCAACAATTTAAATCAGACTTGACCTTCTCAAAGCCATTTTGTACTGTCATTTTGAGAGGCCATTAAAGGGCAGATTTCTCTGTCCTTGTTCTTAGTGAGTCATACATGTAATACATATTTTGTTTAGGATGACACATACAAGAGATTTAGAAATAGAGCATGTTCTTTGACTTTGTTAGGTGTCTTAACAGTGCTGCATTCCATTACTGGCATTAACAGAATGCCTTTAGTACTGTGCTAGTATAATTTCTGATTGCTGGAAGAGATCTACAAAAGTTTTTTTTCACCAAATGTATGATCTGAGCAACATAGAGAGGCAATTACAAAGACTGGTTACCACATGAACCCTTAAGAGAGAAAGATATGAAACAGTCCTTCCTTGTTTCCCCATTAAGGTGGTTCTTAGTATTTCTAAACTCTCTCTCTCTCTGTTCAGTCTGTTTGACATTGCTCATCTGTAAACAATGTCCGTGAGATTCCTACCTCTGTCGCCATTTTTGTCAAAGTGGAGTGGTAATTGCTTCCCTTCCAAGCAACACATGGTAAAAGCACATTAACCTCTGCATTCAGATTTCAGTATAAATAAGTATACCCACAAACATTGGCAAACACGTAATTCCACATTTTGCTGCACCTGTCTTAGAGGTGAGCCTGCCCTCACAAATGAATTAGAGACTCTCCACAAAACTCAGCTTTTATGTATAAACAGTAATTTTGATGGAGTGGTATCTTGAGAATACCAACAAGTTAAATTATGCTCTACCAAAATGCTGTGCCACAACTATATACCATAAACTCTGTTCTGCTCTTCCTTTAACTGTGTTTTCTCTGACCTTAAAGGAAAAAGTGTGCTGTTGCAATCTCTCTTTTTTAAATGACATAATTCTTCCACAAGATTTCAGGAACTTCCCAAGCTATGTCTGAAGGTATACTGTCAAGACTACATATAAACAAAACCTGGATCCAAAGAAAGAAGAGGATTTCATCCAAATCCAGTACAATGGATTTGACTCTTCAAGATAAACCTATCCAGGTGTACAACACAGCTAAGTGAAGAGAAGAACAGTGATCTTCATCCAGAATTTGTGTCACACCTCCTTAACATTTTGACTGCTTTTCCTGTAAAAAGCTACTTTCAGATCATGTCTAGGCTCTGCTGGCAGCAAGAAGAGTGGCAGCTTTTAGAAACAGATGGGGTCTTAAAGTCTTAAATTCTTCATAGCTACCTTGTTGAACCACTTTGGCAATCAGCATCATGTTTAACAAGAAAGACAGAATTGTGTGAATAATTTTCTCAGTTACAGTACATTATGATAATAATACTATGATAAGGGTATGAAGTGCAAATGTGAAGTACCCAAAGTGAATCATGATGACTTTGGTTATAGGTTATGAAGTATAAATGCAAGATAATAGCATCAGGGTCCAAGACTGGACAGCTGACATGAAAACTGGTTAATATTTCTGTTAATTATTTCCTTCCACATTAACTATTTGCACCATTGAGACACCCATGTTCCCGAATACCCATATTAAACTGCAGTTAAATGTGTGTAATCTGCCTAACTAAAATACATGCTCAAAGTGATTCACTGTGCTTCTTAAAAAATACTGTCCTATGTGAACCAGTTATTCTCATTGTTGAAATGGAGGGTGATTCTCCATTCTATTCAGGAAGAAGAAAAAAAGAATCTATTTCAAGATTCACTGATAGCTTTGCCACAGGCAAATTTTAGTCATTCTTCAGCTCACAGAATAAAAAGGCACACATGGAGTATTCCCAGAATACACTATAGATACTGAAGATAAACTGTCGCAATAAAGTTTATTATTTCAAAGAACAGTGTAAATAAAGCTTTTATTTTCACTATTCCAGATGGCAGCAGCATATAATTTGCACTGTTTTGACATCATGACCGTGTTATTCAAAATCATTCTTCCTGCAACTGAACTGGATTGAGAACAGTAAAATCAAAGAGAGTATGGGAGGGAGTAAAATCAACATTTTGCAGCAAAGTTGGTATTCTGCACTATTATTGAAGAACTATGCATATGAATAAATCGAAAAACAAAGCCATTTCTAGCTATACATAAAAGACAAGTTTGGATTTGAAAGATATAAACCATCAGAAAAGTGTCAGTTAATAAACATTATTCCTATTGAAATATTTTACGAGGTAAATTTTGCCAAAAAAGTAATTATGAACACATAATTACTTTTTTTCCTCGGTGTTCTTTGTTCAAAGCTGCTATATACAAACGGATACTTTTACTTAGTGGTGCTATAAGTCAGTAAAGGAGGCTAATGGCTACACTGTAAGAACAGATCTAGGAATCTGTTGGGATTTCTCTTAGTTTTCACATAATTATACCACACAAAGAAAGGGAATTAGACATTGATAAGATGATCAGAGACTCACTAACAGTTAGTAAATATTCAGCAAGAGAACAGTCACCCATACCATCCCACTAAAAACCATGCATTTAGAAATATTCTTCATATATTGAAGAGATGTGCAAAGCACTTTTGATGCAAAAGAAAACAAATTTGTTTAGTAGCTCTGTATGCAATTACCCTGCAAATTGCAAAGTAATGTCTATATAACAGAACACAGAGCCACTTAGACTGAATTATCATTTGTATGAATATTGAAGCAGCAATTTCACATTGCATTAAGTCAGTTAACATTCATTGTTATTAGCATTTAGCCTTAAATAAGTTATCTGTTTTAACAAATGAGTGCCTTGAGCCTTTGAAATTAGATATCTTCACAAGGACACGAAAAGGGAAAAAGGAATTTGCATCTTTTGGTAGTTCTCAAAATCTGCTAAATTAAAGACTGTGCATAACAAGCTCTTTCCAAAGTGACCTGTCTCACTCACGTGAACAATGAAATACCACTCACCCTCCTTTAACAATGACATTCTGAATGACAAGAATTAACATTTGGAGAGCCATCACTCATATGAAAACACAAGCCTCAAAATAAGGACTTATTCTCACATTTGCACTCAGGCACTGTTGTAGCTTATAATACAGTATATCATTCAAACATCATATGCCCAAATTTGGTTTTGACTGCACTTGTTACTGGGAATGGAAAAGGGAAATATGTAAGGCCGTGTCCTATGAAAAAAAAAAAAAAAAAAAAGAAGTAGGGAATACAAGAATCACTGCCAGATGTCGCTTCTCTAACCTAGGGAGAGCACTCAGCCAGAGTTATGGTGAAACAAAGGCAGAGAATGTGAAGTGGTGGTTTAAGTGCAGGGTACCATATATTTAGGAAAAGAAACAATAAACTTCAGAGGTGGAGAATATACAGCATCCCACATATTTCCATATGCAAATATTCACAAGAACGAAACTATGTATTTCGTACTGGTGAATAAAAGACAAGAGGATAGCAAAGGGCAGTGATATGAATTTCTGTGATTACTATTTCTAATTTGAGGCTTAGTTTCCAGACAGGGTTAGGATTTAGATTACACTAAATCAGGGTTAAATTGGAGCTTGCCAAGATTGAGAATTAGGAAAATGCATGACTGCTCTATCTAGTCAATATTTTTAACATACTAATATTTGTGTTTTCACATCCTCCTTACCTTCATTTGAAAAACAAAGGGGAAAGAATAACAGTAGTACAATGATGGCAGTCTTTGCTTTAAGCTTTAATTTTTCACATCACACACAGTTTTATGGTGCAGTAAATAATGAAATCAGAAGCAGGTTCATATGTACACCAGAGCTCACTTCTCATGTTAGTAGTCTGAAGAGACAGATTGATCCAGAACATGTAAAGATATTTTCTTTTTCTTCCCCTGTTTTCTATTCATTAATGCTCTGTTTTAAAATATTGATATTAGTAAATATATATGACAATTTTAATAATTACCTAATATTCATTCTTAAGTATAAAGCAATAAATCATCACAATAAAGTTGTAACATGCTGTTTTGAACTGAGAATGGGGCAGAAGTATCTTGATTTTGCTTAACCAAAGAGGAACAAGAGATAAGTGAGCACTCTGGCAAATGAGTTGTCAGACCATGCAGTCCCCTTTTCCCTCCTTCCCATTTGCACTACATGTCTGAACCTGTGCCTAAATCTAAATGAGTGATAACACTGCCGAAGACAGTCAAATGATCTCAGCTTGTCATCATGGCCATTTCTGTTACTGATGTTACACAGCTTTCAATGACTTGTTTCCTCAATGCCATAATCTCACTGAATACTTTTTAATGCAGCCTATATACTCTGCAGCCCAAACTGACAACTATAAACTATACTAACTGCATTAATGTCACATCTGCAAAATTTAAGGATCTGACAAAGGAACTGTAGTGGCAAAACCATCGACTTTGTTTAAGTCTTGTTTTCAAAAGAGATTAATTCCGTCTTCTGCATTTCTAGCTCAGCATCAAACTTGTGTATTTTAAGAGAAAGATTTTCACTTTGAGAAGTGGGTAGAAAGGTGCCCCAGAAGGCCTAGAGTTTGATCCCTTAGAAGAAGGAAATAAGGTATAAGCATGATAAAATTGTATCCCTCAAGTTTTGACAAAAGTTGCCTGGGCCAGGATGTTAAAAGCACTTTTGGTGCAGTGAATTAAACAGTAAGTTACTCAAGGTAGAGACTATGCATTCCAACTGCTTTTTATGGTGCCTGGCACAACAATGCACCCATACAGATGTAGCAATTAGGATGTTATTGCAGTATTTCAATAAATAGCAAACATAATGATGAGTAACAAACAATAAAAGTGCTATTATTGCTGAAGAGAATGAGGAAAAAGAGATATGTTGTCAGAACAGACAATGAACTCTGGAATAATGCAGTTGAAGAGGATATCCTTTGAAACTTGGTATTATTGAGCATTACACTAAGATTATTGGTACAAAATATGCACAGTTTTTCTACATCTAATGTAGCATTCATCTTCATCGGTCTGAAGGGCATGCTTAAAACATTCACAACACTTACATGACTACAGATAGACGACTGTAAAAAAACTAATACAGTAGCTTACCACTTTTGTGGGTTGTTTACTTTTTTTTACGTCTTTCTCCCACTATGAACACATTAAGAAAATGCTGGATGAGACAAGGAAGATGTAAGACAGCATAGAAATGCCTTATATCATGTACTCCTAATATTTAAGAGCAAAAGACAAATCCGAAGTGCTGGCAAATGTTAAAACACACCGCATCTGTATGAACTTGTATGATTCTTCTAACAGAAGAAGGAAAGTATTTCCTTTATGAGTGGATAAGTATTTCCTTTATGAGTTCTTCCCTGGTGGCCTGGCTATGAAGGAAACAGGTTTGCTCTAGACCTCCCTCTTCACCTTCCTGAACATGAGGGAGGTATTCCTCTCACCTCTCATGCCCACCTATGGCAACATTCCCTCTCTCTCACAGATACTGAGAAGACACCTAGGGATCTGTTAGCAGGGAAGGACAGGCATAGAAGAAGAGAAGAGTTAAGTGGTGAGTTTCACAACTTAAGTTGAAATAGCTTTGAGGAAGTGTCCAGACAAAGAAGTTAAAGGGTATTTTCTTCTGGGAAAACACAGCCATTCACTTCTATTCTGGAAGAATACAGAAGAGCTTTCTCTGTAGCAGAGGATACACATTGCTTAAAACCCATCTTTCTCACAGTTCTGTGCCCACATTCAATAATTACTGCTGTTTGATAAATACCTTTTAGTGAGTACGGAGTTACACAGCAGAACCTCATATTAACATTTACCAATATACATGAGGATGAAGAAATACATATCGTAAAACAGAAATGTTACTATTTCTAAAGGCAGCCAACAATTTAAGGTTTCCATCTCAGAAAGACTCACAGGTTCATGATATCACAAACAGTTTTGCCATGGATCATTTTGCCCCCAAAACTGTTAGAACTGGCTGCGGCCTGAGACTTTGACTTCTACCTGAAATTTTGCTGCTGTCCTAAACTGAAGTAAATGGGACTAGATCTGAGATTTAACATGTTTCATGTTATATAGAAAGTGCTGCTTTCATAGATGATAGATAATGTTTGTACTCTGATTTATTGCATGGAAGAAAATACTCAACATCCTGTCACACTTTCTAGCATGGCGGGTGCCTGCCTCTGAAGCAGGCATGGAGGGCCTGGTGATGCAAGGCAGCGCTCATCCTGGTCTGCTGAGAGGTAGGACTTGTGTTCTTCCAAAACATTTTTCACAATAATAATCATATGGCCTTGAAAGCTATTGTGAACTGTTGTGAACTGAACTGAGCAAACTCAAGCAGGCTTTCTGGAAGATTGAAGGAGAGAGATGTACTTTAAACACGACACTTTCACATTTGTCTAGCAACAGCAGCTAATATTTCTCATGGAACTATAAACAAAGAATGGCATGGGTGTTCATTCATAAGATGCTGAACATAGAACAAAACCTGGATTTACTCAGCTTTGCTATAACTCTTGCTGCAATTCGCTCAACTAATTGCACCACAAATTATATTGTCACTAATCTAAAATAGGATCTTGGCTTGGCATAGGAGCATAAGGTGTTAAAAAGTGGTTTTTTAAAACCTTTTTACATGCTGAGCTCAAAGTTCACACCTGTAAGTCCATCATAATTATTTTAACTAATTATGAAACTCAGTACTACTTCTAAAAAATGTAAAACAATCTAAATCCATGACAGGCAGTGTAAAATGAAATTTATTACAGTCTACAGTCTGAGTGAATAACTCCAAATTATAAATAAAAAATGCCGTCAACAGTATTTGTGAGCATTTGCTTACTAATTATTAAACTGATTTTATGTAGAGTATAGGTACGCTTTTTGTTTTCACAGTTTTCTTTTAAGATAATTTTCTAACCAACTTTTGTCTAGCTGATCAAAGATGATCCTAACAATGCAAGACGTACATTTTAGAAAAAAAAAAGTGGAGGGTAGGGTTGGATTTTTTGGTTTTGCTTTGGTTTGTTGTTTTGTTTGTTTGTTTGTTTTTTTAATAAAATACATTTCTGCAAATGAAAATGGTAATTTTTCAACACAGATACAGTCATGTTTTACTTCCAGTGAAATACTGTACTAGCATGGACATAAGGAAGTAGCTGTTCTGTGTACATGGAAGTCATGGGCCCAAACGAGTGCTGGGATAATGTTCGAACAGTCCAGTGTGATTGCCAGAAGGTCGAGGAAGTCATGATGTCAGGAGGGGGTGAGGGTCAGAGAACTGCATCTGAGAAGGAATAGAAAGTTTCATGTTATGAAAGTTCTTTGCAAATTCATCACAAACTGCTCTGTGAAAAAGTTAATGAAGCCAAACATGAAGAGCCAGTTCCTGCCTTTAAACAGACATAGTGTGACAGACTTAGCTTAGCACAGTATTGTATGTGTCAAGTACATCAAAAATCTGTGTAAGCACAAAAAAAATCCATGTCAAATCTGTGGCCAGACTTAACACATGATATGTTGCATGAAAAAGGTACAAATGAAGAAAACAAAATGCTTGAAAACAAAAGATGTGAATCTGTCCAGTGGTGGATTACCACTCAGTGAGAGGCCCTATGCCACAGAAGCAACACAAAAAATTGACTAAGAATGACAGGGTTGTGTCTGATTTCAACAATGGAATTGTTTCTCCTTGGATTTATTAATAGTAACAGCTGCCATCCATTTTAGAACTAAATACAAAACTCATTTATTTTAGAGAAATGAGTTTGAACTATTTTTCCTGTAGGCTGGAGAGGTGGGCATGAAAATTATTATATGCACTCTTTAGAACCAATTGGCAGCAGGTCAGATGTTAAAGTAATTGAGAAATAATTTCTGCTGCTAAATGAATATACAGCAATAAATCTTAGTCTGCACTACAGTATTTCAGTATTTGTTTGTACCTGAAGACTTAACAATCAACATCTTTCTGCTTTTATTTTATTAAGGCATACTACTTTGAATAAATGCTACAACATAAACTGTTCTGAGTATTAGCTGAAAGGGTATAAGACAGGGATTATAAAAAGAAGGGCTGTTTGGTTTTGACTTTTCAGTAACTTCCTGATCCTTTGGCACATGAGGAAACATCTTGCTAATATATAGCCTGCTCTTTTTTTGTCTTCTTCCTTTAAATACTGTGCCTCTGAAAAAGGTTTGTCTAAATTGTTTATCCTGATGTATTAAAATCCATTCTGAAGAAGATTTTTAACCTGAATAATATCTAAGCCTTCATATTATTACAGGACCTGATGCAAATATATGTGTCCATAAACACTGTTAACTCCAAAGTCCCATCTTAACATATTATTTTCCTTTAAAAATGCACCAACAAGCCACCCTAAAAGAGCACCATGAAGAGCTTTGAGGAAAACATTTTCTTGAATTTTTGGACTTAAAAATCTATATGCTTCTCTAAAGGAAGAGAAAAATCTTTCTCTGTTTATCAGGTTGTATACGCAATTAGGCCAACATTTTCCAAGGTGTTCAAGTTCACTTTATTACATGACTTTCTGGTATTTAGCAGCTGGGTTTGCACAAAAGTCAGTATCATTGAGATCATGGCTGCAAAAACACTTCCACAAAGTTCTTGCCTGGACACACTGGCAATCTCCCTCTGCACCAAAATGTCTGAAAGCTCTTAGAAACTATCAGCAACTACTGACAAAGTTCCACATCTGGCAAATTTCCACATCTCTGTTGCTGTGCCTGTGATCATCTTTACCAGCCCATACAGCAAGTAGGATGACATGAACCGCTGATGTTAACTTAATTCTTCAAAACAGAAACAAAATAATGGCTTTGCCAGATGATCTCCTGCTGAAATCTTGAACAACTAACAGCAAGTATACAGAAGTGTTTCAAATGAGCTTACAAAAACTATCTCACAACAAAATCCCCTCAAAATTAAAATAAATTAAATTGACTATTGATACAGAGAAATGATTACTTGCTTTGTAACTTATTTACTTACAGCAACTTGTAGTGTTTTTGAATATTGCTAATATTGCTTAATAATCCTGCTTGCCCAGACTGTTCTGTGGAATTTTACCAAGGACTACAGTGTTCATCAAAACAAAGCATTTTTCTGTGGAAACTTACCAAGACCTACAATGTTCAGCAAAAATAAGAAACATGTCCTCGGAAAGCAGACGTGTTCTAACAAGTTTAGTCTTTGTAGTGAATAGATAGCCATATATGGGTGGTAGAAACTAATATACTGGTGCTTTTAGATTAAGATAGAGGTGGTAAAACGACTGGAACCACTCTTGTTCAAGAAACTGGCTAAGAGAATCTGTGCATGCTCCAAGGAAAAGCACAAGGTGAGAAAGACTATGAGCCTTCCTCCAAAAAACCCCCCAAAGACACCCACCAGGAGGCAATGCGCAGGCACAAAGATAACATAAACTGCTGACACCAGCCTCTAGAACTAACCCAGCCTTACATATGCATATGTATATTTGTATTATGTAATCCAGTGAATATGTAATCCACACTCTGTAAGTTTCTGGTAAAAAGTGCTGTTGGTGTGCAAGCTTTGTGGAGAAATCCCCTTGCACCCCGGCACCAGAGTAAACATACCTGCTGTATAACTCTCTGAGATGTAGAGTCTGTTTCCATGAATCACTACCATGGGTAATATTCTTAAGTTATTTTGTGCATAAATTTAGGCACAAAGTCTTCCATTCCAGAAAAGGAGATAAAATTTTCTTAGAAGATATCTTAGATTAGTCTCCATGAAAAGCTAAAATGAATCCACCTATCAGCTTTAAGTTATTGTTTCCTGTTTCAAACCTAATGTAGGACATCAGAAACTACCAACAGTTTAAAAGTCAGGATGCATCAGCTGCAAATTGGGGGACTATTTTTCTAATGATTCTGAGTCAGGAAAAAGTGTACATTCATTATCTAGCAGCAAAATATGTAGTAATGCTAAATAAGCTTACGCACAACATATGCAAGGCCAACAAGTAACTTAGTGTAAATTACGTGACTTCTTCTGAGTATGCAGGATCAGCTGTAGAAGTTTTCAGAGATCTTGTTCTGTCCTATCTTTCTAACTCCTGGGTAAAAGTTCTTTTGAATGAAGGTAACAAAAATGATTTTAAAAGCTATTATTTATGTAACATGATTTTGCAAAGCATTTCACAAAGCAGACCTATACATTATAGTGAAAAGTTGGTACAGTTACATCTCTAAAGTGCCATATAATTATAATATATTTTTCAAATTTCATAATAAATTCCTTTTTTTTTACTGTATTTAGTTTTATCATATGAAAACAGTGAGAGCATTCACAGTATTTCTGAGTCTAAAAAAGCACCTGCTCCAAAACTGTTTCAATGATAAAACCAGTACATATTAAAAGAGATCATTCAAAATCAGTTTTGCATCATTCTATAACATTGCATAACTGCAAAAATTATGAAAAAAAGGTATTGATACATATTTAAGCCTAAGCAGTCTGTTCCAAATAATCACATGCAGAAAATTTTTTCTTGATTGGTTGCCGATGGCTTTAGAACTTTTTCATTACATAATTTATCTAACTTAAAGCAAATGGGTAGTCTTATTGAGAAAACTGACTGTAATGGAACTATTCATGTACTTAAGTATGTTGCCGAACCAATATTTTCTAAATTCACTGCTATTTTACTTCATAGGTTATTTCATATTATGCTTTCTTCCTACTCCAAAAGACAATCAGTCCATTTACAAATTTTCTGCCACAAGACTATTACATTCTCTTTCTCTATAAGTGAAATCAACTTGTATGCATATCACTTATCTGCCTGAAGATTCATAAAGCTTTGTTTAGATTTTATGGTGAGTACCATAAAAATTTAGACATGCATCATCAGGAAGAGAATCACAGAATCACAGAATCGTCTAGGTTGGAAAAGACCTTGAAGATCATCCAGTTCAACCATTAACTTAACACTGACGTTCCCAACTACACCATATCCCTCAGCGCTATGTCGACCAGGGGATGGGGACTCCACCACTGCCCTGGGCAGCCCATTCCAACGCCTAACAACCCCTTCTGGAAAGAAATACTTCCTAATATCTAGTCTAAACCTTCCCTGGTGCAAATTGAGGCCATTATCTCTTGTCCTATCGCTTATTACTTGGTTAAAGAGACTCATCCCCAGCTCTCTGCAACCTCCTTTCAGGTAGTTGTAGAGGGTGATGAGGTCTCCCCTCAGCCTCCTCTTCTCCAGACTAAACAACCCCAGTTCCCTCAGCCGCTCCTCATACGACATGTGCTCCAGACCCTTCACCAGCTTCGTTGCCCTTCTCTGGACACGCTCGAGTAATTCAATGTCCTTTTTGTGGTGAGGGGCCCAAAACTGAACACAGGAATCGAGGTGCAACCTCACCAGTGCCGAGTACAGGAGTAAGATCCCTTCCCTGTCCCTGCTGGCCATGCTATTTCTGATACAAGTCAGGATACCATTGGCCTTCTTGGCCGATTTCACCTCATTTCACCATAGTATTTGGGCTAGCTCTTATGTTAAACAGATAAAGCATTGCAGAGAAATAAATGATTGTTTTCTAATATCATGGGAAGAACAAAGAAAGCCATTCAGTGTATGTTCATATCACTAACCATCAAACTTCTTAGGGCCTGAATGGGTAGCCATTTCATGCAAGCAACACTGAAAATTAGTTACTTGTAAACCAAGATAAAAGTGCAAAAGATTAATTTTCAAGTTGATGTTTTGGCAATGCAGGTGGACTAACATGCACACATGCAAACCCTGATTAAAAGTGCCACTGGATTTTATCACCATTCATGGTTAATAACTCTCTTTTTTTCAGATCACAACAGTATACTAAGATAAACATCACTGATCTTTTACCACTATACCAAAATATCTGCTGAGCATTAGCTAAATGGTAAGATTAGCACTTACTACCACCACTTGCTTTAGCAGCTACATGTTAGTTGGTCTACCTTTGTTATTTAGAGGTTGTAAGATTGAAAGGTCACAGCTGGAGGTTGTAGGAAAGTAGGCAAACAACTATGTTCTCAGTCAGTAGGAGTTGTTAGTTTAATAATTAGTACAATAAAACACATATGGTTTCTATTCTTCTCTTGATGTGCACATAATACTAATTAACTTTAATAGAAGTTACAGAAGTGCATCAAAAGAATACATGCTGTAAAACCTAGAATTCATTTTTAACACATGAAAACAGTATTGCACCTGTTTGTATGAAACCCTCACACAAAATGCTCTATAAATTGAATAGCACCTGTAATAATACTATTAACTGTGTTAAAACTGAGACATTCATCTTATATTGATTTTATTTTACTATGCCCTTAGGGTTTTAAGTGACTTCTGTTGTTCATCTGTGCATAAATTTATTTTCTTATAGTAAGGTTCTATTTTATCTTTCCATACTTTTCTCTACAGTAGCGCAATGAGTTATCTTTATTTCTGTAAGACTATGGAGATGAATGCTTAGGAGATACTTACTGAGTTTTATGCATTGCTCTTCTTGGTATTTTTACGCTAGAGATAAGTACCTTTTAGAACCTTTTTTCCTTTTTTTTTTTTCCCTTCCCAATTTTCTTTCAGCAGAGGAGTCTATCAGTCAGTATTTAAGTCTTCTGTTCGAAACTGCCTCCCCAGAGAGTTGTAACTACTTGTCAATCTCCCAAAAGCAAAGATGAGAATATAAAGTACTCCCTTTGTTTTAGCTGCAAAGTTAACTCCTTGCATGCCTCCTGTTCATATACAAAAATTTCACTTGAACTTGCTGGTGTTCTCAACTTTGGTTATTTGCCTAGAGCCTTGGTGGCTCTAATGCTTAGTTGCAGAAGGTGTCTGCTGAGAGCTAGTGTCAGTGCAGTACACCTCCCATTCAAGTGTATACTGCCGGTGTAAACTTTCTGTCAGTGTGATGTGGTGAAGGGTTTTCTGTTAGTGTGTGCACCATCTGTGGTTAGCACCAGAGGAAATTAAGACTTAGGAGGATTTTACAAAGGATTACGAAGTTCTGGTGAGGATGAATGGCTTCATTCCCAAGATGACACATCTCCCACTTTTGCTATTGCTGTAACACATTTCAGGCAAACTGTCTACTTGCAGGACTGAATACTAGAAGGCCACTGAATGAGACTTGGTGGCACCACTCCTATTCCCGAGTGTGACAATCTACTTTTCCACTTCTCAGCCTACTGTTTATGATGAAGCTTCCACCTCTGAAGCTGTTTAAGAGATGTTTGGGTGTGTACTGTCTTGTAATAGGTAGGTACAGAAAACAATTACGATGACTCAAATGCTTTCTGCCTTTTCTAAGCTGTTCTTCAGGTGCAAAGGGACAGCTAAATTCATTCACAATTTGATGGGAAAAAGATAATGGTGTGTGCCAGCCTACTACAGTATAAAGGGTAAAGCACTGGTAAAACTCCCAGAGGAATTACAAGCACGCAATTTTGAAAAAAACTGATAAAGATGCAACATCTGCAATATGACTGTGCAAGTGAGATAACTGACGTTCAAACTCAAACCAGCCTAATGATCACATCTGCATGCAAACTCCAAAATTTAAATGTGATGAACTTAAAAACTGAAAGACAAACCTCAGTTTATTTCTGAGCAGTGAATGTAGTAACAGCATAATCACTCCACAGATATTAGCAGTTATTTCATTTTTTCAAAACTGAGTAATACTGTATTTTATTGTGTTTTTTTTTCAGTTTATTTTAAAAAAAATCTAGCTAGTAATAGAACATTAAGATCAAGAGATGGTTTGTATTTGGTTTTGTATACTGATGTAACTACTAAATGCCAAGCAGTCACAGTTCATTTCAGTGATTTTTAATGAACAACTTTGCAAATGATAGTCAGATAGAATCACAGAAATTAAAAATTTCCTTAATCCTATTGACCATTTCTAGACTTATTTCTTAATTTACTTCACGTTCACTCTAAATTAGCATCACATCTGGGGGAAACACAGTATGTGACAGAAGATATAGAAAAGAAGTGTTTGGATAGATCCAGGCACATATTGCTGCTTGTGAACTTGAAGCTCACAAATGACAAGAATAAAGAAATAGATATATATAATCCTATAGAGTCCTACACAGGACTAGCCTTAGTAACCACTTTTAATAAGAATGTTAGCCATTCATTTTGGCTAATGGCTAATTCATTTTACTTTTTTTCTATCATTTCCACAGAGCTAAAAACAGTATTAGAGATTTTCAAAAAACACAGAAAATAAAAATCTTATTCTAGAAACATCTAGCAACATTTCAGGATGACTTCAGTGAGTCAATATGTCACTTCTACATTTTAATGAAAAAAACCAGAAAGAGTAATGACGATTATACAGTTTGTAGTGAACCTACATATTAGAAAGAACAGGCTTCCTTACAAGGCATACAGCCAGGACACTCAAACTTAAAAACTGATCAGCTTCATGTGGCCTGCTGTCATGTTTCAAGTAAGGAGCAAGCCACCGGATGATGCTAGTTTTGGGAAACAATGTTCAGATTAGATAGAACGATTTGAGCTTCTCAACAGCATGGAAGGTTTGAGACAAGGATGTCTGCTTCTGTATTTCCTACTCATACTAAGTAGCATTGGCAAGGAGTTCTGTAGACTTCAACACAACTGTTTTAAAGTCCAACATCTATGAGCAAATACTATTTTAATAAGCAAATGACCAATAATGAATCAAACCCTGACATAAATTTAAAAAACAGTGGGTACAATCCTGCAAAACAAGATCAGAATTCATAGCAAAAGACAGTTTGTGCACCATGAAATGCTCTCAGAATCTAGCAAACAGGTCTGCAGTTCATTTTCACAACCAGCTGGTCTATCACAGAAAATGATTCCATGTTCTCTGTGTAATTATTACTCACACACATGAAATAAATGTGTTTTATTCTGGGTTTTCACTCAAATCACCACTCAATACCTCTCAACAATATTCTCTTTCAAAACATCAGTGGAATCAGGGCTGAAGCATCTCATTTTTTCCCAAGAGATAGAAACTGACCTATAAAGGCATTGCAATTCAAAAGTAAGAACTTCTGAGTTTCTCAGTGCTCCCTGTGAGATACAAGAGTTCAAGTAGTTCATCTGCTTTAAAACCCTTTACTGTTCTCGTCAATTAACTCAATTTGACACCACGCTAAAAATCTGGTAATCAGGTAGCTGTTCTCAGAGATTTTAGAAAACATGTTCCAGTAACTCATAGTGCCAAATTTACTATAAACTTTGTGGTATAGAGATTTTAGAGGTAGCCTTACCTCCAGATGGTCACAGGTAACAGGATTTCATTTTGTGAATCCCAATAGCTTGTGGCTCAAAAGGAGCATATCTGCCTTGTGGCTCAAAATCTATAGTAACCACTGTTTTGTTTCCTTTCAGGTGGAGGAAGGACACTTCCAGCAGGGAAGGAGGTAGAGTGTCCAAGACTGACTTTGCAAATTCCTTAAACAGCTCCAATTTTTCTGTAAATTGTCTATATTCACCAGTAATATCTCATTCTTGCTTTGGAAGGTACTGAAGTAAAAAAAGCTCTGCACTGGATTCTAGGGTTTTTAAAGGTCAGATCTTCAGTTTTTATACTGAATATCCTGTTATGGCAATTTGTGTCTGTATTTTTTTTTCTCGCTAAACAAACTAGGATAATAAAAGTTGTTAATGAACTTCGAAAAGAATGGTTATTGACAACTGCAATTTTGAGCATAAGAAAGAAGGAAACCAGCATATTCAACAGAATAAAAAACAGGCCAATGTTACATTTTTTCCTCCCTTTACATATTATGCCATGCACAGTAAAACTGAAAGGGAAATCTGCTACCAGTTTTACAATATCACAATATTTCAAAGATGCAGAAATTTATTACAACTTCTGTGCAGTGTCTAGATCAGCACATTTAACCTCTTTGATCATATCTTTACTGGGAACTTCTTTTCATCTCTAATTATCAGTATTATTCTTCCTCTGCAGATTCTTTAACAGGCTTTGTGAATTTAATCAGAATCACTGCATTCCCCTGTATGATTAAATTTAAGCACATTCTGGCTTCATCATTACTATGGTTCAAGCTGATACCACCACTCACAATAGCTCATCCTGATTTTTAAGCTTGAAAATGATGTGAAATCTAACTGCATACCATGTTTTACAATCAGCTTTTTTAAGAGATCATGAAATGTACAAATTCATATCCTCAGGTTCACTGGCTACACTGATAGGCAAAATACAGAGAAGAGATGCTACAAATGAAAGACTCCTATAAAATTAGAATGTCTTGTCAGTGACAATGAAAATATTTTGTAATTCACAGTCAAAATACCTAAATGCACTTCACCCCTCCACAAGCTGACCATGTACTTTGTTACATATTTGCATAAAAGGTTTTACAAATTGATTTTCATATGTGAGATTTTAAATTACTTGTCTACATTTTTTATTGAGAAGGTGAACGAGATTTTCTGTCTGTGGCTTCTGAAAAGGATAAAATAAAACTGCATTTGTTCTGAAAATAGGCAGAAGGAATACAGCAGGTTTCCTCCATAACCGTTGGTGACCTGAAAAAAATCTGTCAGGACTGATTTGTTTTTCCACTTTCCCTACGAGAAGCTACATTGCAAAAAACATACAAAAATCGTCATATGGACTATCATCCTCAAATATTCATTCACAATAATGATGAGAAGGTCAGATAAAAGATTACAGTGGACTTTCTTAACAAAAGAAAGGGTCTAATGGATTTTTCAGCTAAACAAAAAATCATGATGTCACAGAGCATATTTGTTTCCTGTATTACTTGGGGAATACCAAATCAAATCTCATTTTTACTGCAACATACTGAAAAGGTAAACAGTCCAGGAAATAGCAACAAAAGTTATGAAGCACCTGAATGAAGTATTTCATTGTGCAAGCTTAGGACACTACTGTTAGAGCTCTCTTAGCAAATAATTAAAATAAATAGCTGTTCAGGAGGCAGAGGATGAGCACAGAAGGAGAACATATATGGCTGGCTTCTTACCAAGTCTTATTTAATTAGGGGAATAGTGTACGTTTAATTAAAAAAGGGAAAAGCAATAAGAACAAAACCAGTATTTACTCAGTTGTACTACATATAAGGAAGATTAAAATATGGGCAATAAATATTAAACACTTCGCCAAACTCAAGAATCCTAGCTCAATTCATAAATTTGTTTATTGTCTAGCCTTGGAGTTGATGAATGTAATTGATCTGCATAAACAGGCCCTAAATTTTCCATTTTGATGTTTCAGGATATTGTGCAATTTTGACTCAGAATATGCACATTCCTAATATCCCTGTAACTGACACCCTCCCCTCCCGCCCCGATATTTTAAAGCACACTTCAAAGTGTATTATGAATTTATTTTTATTAGTCTGGGGATTTACTTTCATTTTGATATTATTTTTGCATTCTGTTATTAGTACCTGTAATAACACATTACAACATGAGCAATTCACTGGTAGGAGCAAGTTTATTTCAATTCTTATGTCATATAATGCTTTCTGGGCTGGGAAACTGGATGTTTATATGCAGTGAGTATTTCAGATCAGTAGATTAGCAGCTGCATTTTCTCTAGTAGCTTATATCTATTCCATTGTAAAGGTTTTTATGACAGGCAGGTCCTGCTTGACAAACCTCATCTCCTTCTACGACAGGGCAACCTGCTTGTTGGATGAGGGAAAGGCTGTGGATGTAGTTTACCTCGACTTCAGTAAGGCCTTTGACACCGTTTCCCACAACATTCTCCTGGTGAAACTGGCTACTCAAGGCTTGGATGGCCACACGCTTAACTGGTTAAAAACCTGGCTGGCTGGCCGGGCCCAAAGAGTTGTGGTGAACGGAGTTAAATCCAGTTGGTGGCCGGTCACAAGTGGTGTCCCCCAGCGCTCGGTTTTGGGGCCACTCCTGTTTAACATCTTTATTGATGATCTAGACGAGGGTATCGAGTGCACCCTCAGTAAGTTTGCAGATGACACCAAGTTGGGTGGGAGTGTTGATCTGCTCGAGGGTAGGGAGGCTCTCCAGAGAGATCTGGACAGGCTGGAGCGATGGGCTAAGGCCAACTGTAGGACTTTCAATAAGGCCAAATGCCGGGTGCTGCACTTGGGCCACAACAACCCCCAGCAGCGCTACAGGCTTGGGGAGGAGTGGCTGGAGAGCTGCCAGTCAGAGAGGGACCTGGGGGTGTTGATTGACAGCCGGCTGAAAATGAGCCAGCAGTGTGCCCAGGTGGCCAAGGAGGCCAATGCCATCCTGGCTTGTATCAGCAATAGCGTGGCCAGCAGGGACAGGGAAGTGATCTTACCCCTGTACTGGGCACTGGTGAGGCTGCACCTCGATTCCTGTGTTCAGTTTTGGGCCCCTCACTGCAAAAAGGACATTGAATTACTTGAGCGTGTCCAGAGAAGGGCAACAAAGCTGGTGCAGGGTCTGGAGCACATGTCGTGCGAGGAGCAGCTGAGGGGACTGGGGTTGTTTAGTCTGGAGAAGAGGAGGCTAAGGGGAGACCTCATCGCCCTCTACAACTACCTGAAAGGAGGTTGCAGAGAGGTGGGAATGAGCCTCTTCAACTAAGTAATAAGTCATAGGACAAGAGATAATGGCCTCAATTTGCACCAGGGAAGGTTTAGACTGGATATTAGGAAGCATTTCTTTCCAGAAGGGGTTGTTAGGCATTGGAATGTGCTGCCCAGGGAGGTGGTGGAGTCCCCATCCTTGGAGGTGTTTAAGAGTAGGGTTGACATGGCTCTTGGGGATATGGTGTAGTTGGGATCTGTCAGTGTTAGGCTAATGGTTGGACTTCAAGGTCCTTTTCAACCTAGCTGATTGTGTGATTCTGTGATTCTGTTTTGTGGGAAGAACAGTGTCACTGTATAGGCTTGTAGAGTGACCAGCACAATGGTGCTTCAATTCTGACTGGAAACATAGAAAGCTATTGTAATATAAATATAATATTTGTTGATTGAAATAATAGATAAATATATGACGGCTGATGACACCATATTATTTTCTGCAGGGATTTTGAATCCACTGTTCTTTTCTAAAACCTGAGTGGTGTTTGTGACAATGGAACATTTTCATTCATTCCACAGTGGAGCAAATGCAAAATAATGACTTAATATATGATAAGAGTATGGCTAGTAAGAATAGCTCTATTTTGATATATAAATTACTTTGAGCTATCACATGCCCTGAAGTAAATGGACAGCTGCAACAGTTTTCAGTAAGCTATTAGTGTGCAAAGATAAAAAGATGTACTTTTACATAGACAAAAGCTTGCTACAACAGCAAAACAGCTGATTCGTGGGATTTAAGACTTCATGCAGACTGCTAGGAAAACTGTTTAACTTTACCTTTCAAACAGAGAGATGAGAATCTGACACAATTTAAAAGGCTATTTCTGGGCTGTCGATCAGAGCAGGCCAATAGATGAAAACTGTATTTACAAGTTATCAGGAATTTGCCAAATGTAGACACAGAAATTAGACTGTTACATTAGTCTATGAAATTTGGCTTACAGAAACACAAGAAAAAAAGAAAGAAAAGCAATTGGGAAAATAAGGACATCATTGAACAAACAACAGGTCATAACACAAAATGGTATCTGTGATTGTTTTTTTCACTTATTTGCACTGATGAATGATTAAGTAAACCACAATTATCTACTGTACGATAGCATTCAAAGCAAGAAAAGGAAAAGCATCAACATTTGTCTTCAATAATCTAATAAGGACCTCATGTCTTTTCTTAGAGAAATGATCATAATGCTGTTAGTGCTGTTCAGCCAATAAGTATGGCTTTTCAGCAGTGTAAAATGCAGAATGATTTTTATTAAGAAAATTGTATTATATCGCAATAATGTGTGTCTATTTATTTTGAGAAGTGTCCTTGGAGATCAGAAGATTGAATTTCAATTAAATTACCATCTCTTGATGCTCTGTAAACATAAACAAATGCAGCTGATTTTTAGTAAGATAGAAGAGAAAATATTCTTCCATGTGCAGATTTGATGTTCATGATCTTACATAATGAAAAAGACTGGAAATGAAAAACACCAACTAGGTCATTAATCTGCTTAATTCAGGGTTCTTCCAAATGATCCATTTTTAACTTGTTTTTCTTGTCACTTTTCACTATTCTTTGCTTATGACATCACATATATTCTGTACTCCTTTATACTTCCCCATCCTGAAGATTAGTGATACATATCCCCAATGTGTTCTCTTATGAATGTTATCAGATTTTTAAAATTAATGAGCAGTGAGTGTGTAAGCGTCCTTAACTAGCAACAAACTCAGTTCTATTTTGGCTGATGTGCTTTGTTGCGACTTCACAGCCCTTACGACAGGGGAATTGTAAAAGGAAAGGTCAGACAAGGAATGTTTCTACATTTGCATAGTGTAACAATCCTATTAAGCAATCTACTGACTCTTTTCCTTCTATTTCATCTGCTTTACAGTAATTAAATACCAATATGTCTTTTTAGAATAACCTTATGGAGGGCCCAAGGACTAATTCTAATATAAGGTACATATTATGATGGAAGGATGAACCACAAAATATATGTAAAACTGAACTCTCATTAATGTGAGTTTTGAAAAAATAAAAATTATCCAGAAAGAATTTAAGCCAAAAATCACTTATTTTTTTGAAGTCAGACTGCTAAAACAACTCATCTGCCTTAATAGAAATAGATTTGTCTGTTATCACCAGCTTGTTTAATTCTTCACTAGTAAGTTCTTACACAAAATTCACCCTTCCTCTTCCCTTCTTGGAAAAGTAATACATCATATGAACTTCATCACTTTGTTTACTCTTTGTGGGTGTGGTATATCCTGTTCTCTGTCTTAGCTAATTGGATAAAAAGCTATTTTCTCCCCATGAATTAGCCTTCCAGAATTCATGTGTTTGGTATAAAATTCAGCAGAGTTAAAATGCATAGTAATGAATTTGGGAAAACTTTGTACTTCTTTCAGTTACAAGCCTTTTTACATACAGTCAAGTCTGATCTATGAGCTTGCCTTTACTATCAACAAGACTAAACCCCATTGTTCCATCTCCCTCCTCCTTTCACCCTGTCCATCCCTGCCTTTCCTCCCTTCCTACCTTCTTCCTTTTGTGCTCCCCTCTGCTGTGACTGTTGTTATAAAATATCATGTAAGTGTTAGATAAAATTTTACAGAGCTAAGAGTTTCAGAAAATTTTCAATTATAGTTGGTGCAGTTGTAGCTGAAGAACTGACAACACAGTAGTTTTGAAGACTGGTAAGGCCCCAAGTAATGTGGAATTTGGATTCTATTAAAATAGAAAATAATAATTGTTAATAACAAAAGCATATCTATCATATTACTGTTTTTATTAGTAGTAATGACCCTGTTCAAAGACACAGATCTAGCTAGTGATCTATCGAGTTACAAATGAATCAAATAGCTCTCTCCTCTTCTGCTGGGCAAAAAGACAGTATTTTCTCTGTTTTATCTTGAAGACAAAATGCACAGTGCAGGTTTCTTTTTGTTGAAATGGACTGCAACACCAGCACTGAATATCACTCAGAGACCTGTTATGGGACTTCAACTTACAACTGAATGATCTGTTGGGGAACATGGTAACACCTAATCCAACAAATGCAGTACAGGACAGGTTTCAAATCCACAACTACTGCGTTTCAAAAGAATTCTCGATTTATCACAGAGAACATCACGTCCTAACACTGAAACTTCTAAGTAGAAAACTCTGATAGGATTCTTTAAAAAGATGGAGGTTTTGCTAATCATATTTTTCAAATATCAATCTGTAGCTATACATACTGCCACCGTCTGCAAAGAGGGAGAAGGGTCTCTGCAACCTTCCACAAAGAAACAGCATAATATATTGATCTGTTTTCTGTTGTTCCATGTCAGTATCAAGGGACTCATGTGGAAAGCAGATACAAGGACAGAGTAACATTCTCACTTCTTAGCAGTCTTCATTAGCCGTGAAGAAGTAACATTTTTACCTGTATTCAAGTAAATTATGAATAGCCTAGGATCACATAGATCTTTCTAAGATTTAAAATTTACTAGTTAGCTTTTAATTTACTAGTAGCTAGTAGAAATTAAGTAATTATGTAAAACACATTTTGTAAGTCTCTACGTGCTATCTGTTTTGCAGAAAATTAAATGTCGGTAAAATGCAGTTTTAAGATTCGTCAGTAATTACATGGTGGATTAGTAACATGATTGAGAATAAATGCCAAAGCCCTAACTTTGCAAGAGGTATGTTCTCATCAGTGAAAATATCTTTCTGTTCATATATTCATGGCCCTACATGTACCCTTCTGAAAGTAAATAATTACTATCACCTCCATTATTCAACAGTAGACAATCTGTTGCCCTTACTATGTCCTGTCATCCATTTCAAAAAATCCAAGCATTTCAGATAAAAAATAACCAGTACTGAAAACAGAACATATGCAAGACTGAAAATTACTTGTATCAGACTGTCAGCTGCAAATATCAGGCAGGATTGAATAAAACTTTGTTTGTATCTGAAATGAAAATACTTGTTTGACAGAAGGCTTACACTGTTCAGCATCTTACTGCATTGCTCAAGCCTTCCCTTTAAACTGCACCACAAACTGGAAAACCTGTTAAACTGCAACATGGTGAGGTGTGGCCACCATAGATAATTGTAACCCTGTGGGTGATAGTCAACTGACAGCAGCCTGTGTCTGGTATCACCCCCCATGGTGGTGATTAACACAAGGGAACCCAACCAAAGCCCCCTTAAAATGTCTTTAACCACACACAAACAAAATCACATTAAATTATTCAGAAGAGCTGTGGCTCTAGAAACTTCTGTGCAATGAATTATGAAATATTTCTCTTGATTTTATGCATAGCATGGAGTCACTTTAGCTACACAACATTCATTCATTCAACTCTTTCAGTTCTAAGCATGGGAAGCAGTGGCTGTTCTCTGTACTGATGGTGTGTCAAGAACAGTAAAGTTTCTCCCAGTTAATCCAGACTTTTCCCTAATAAACAGTGACTACCATGGACTAAATTCCCCTGAATTTAATTGGCCAGTTCCTATTGTTTACTGCAGGTATATTTAATCACTCCTATGTAACTATAACTGTATTTCATTTTTGTAGCCAGGATATAATCTTTATTAAAAGGTATGTTTCGAATCAGATTGTGGGATTTGTATGGGATAGAAAAGTAATCTCATTTTGTCACATCTTTTAAGAATGTCACCCTTCTGATTGTCTTCACCAAGAAGGTGATAAACTATAGTAGAAAGATACAGCTGTACATGAAAAAAGTCTGAATGAACCTGTGAAGGGTGCCCTTGTATCTTGTTGGCCTGTGCTCTTTCAGAAGGTTGACTTGAATTCCCAGACCCAGATCTCTGGGGGAGAAAAGGATCAATAGCACAAGTGGCACATAAAAGTTGATAGTGTGTTAGCAGCTAAACTATGCTCCAGAGAAAGTGACTGAAGATATAAAAGAGCTGAAACAGTTATTGAGCAATCTAAGGTAGTGCATTTTTCTCTCACCTGACCAGTTCAGATTCAGATTCAGATTGATTCAGATCAATACTTCCATGACCTAGTACTGGCTTTGAAATTTGCCTCTAAGTATCTATCTGGGAGGTGGACACATACCCCTGTGGAATCACAGTTTCTGCTGAAGTCTGTGCAGGTTCTGGCTGAAAGCAAATACATGGTCAAGTCCTAACTAAGAAGTCTGAACAGTCCCATGGAACAGCACAAGGCATTTTAAGGCAGGGAATCCTAAGCTCAGCTGATACTTCTTCTCAAAGGCTTTAGACAATGAAGTAGGAGCTAACTCAGGAAAATCCTATGACCTTTATTATACAGGAGGTCAGACTAAACAGACTTGCCAGTTCCTTTTTGCTTATAACCTATGAACTCAGGAGGACTGAGTCTCTGAATTTGCAGCTGATTCACTGTACAAATCACTGTACAACTGGTCAGTGTCTTTTCTTGTTTCTCCACCTGAAAATGTGTATTACTTCCTGATTTTATTTTCCAAAGATACAGTAAAGAATAAGTAATCAATGACTGTATATTGCTCTGAACATGTGAAAGATTGTAAGTGCTTAGTAACAGTAGTGCATTATCAAAAAACACCTCAAAAATGTAACTCATGTACAGTAAGATTTCATTCTCATTCACAGCTGCTTAATGAAAGTCACCGAGTACAGTAGTATGGAATGGCTTAAAGAGAAAACAAATGAGATGAAGATCACCTGCCAGATTTATCCCTGAATTTCCTGGGGTTTATCCATATAAGTAATATGAAAACATTTACATAAAACCCCCTATTTTATTAAAAATATGATCTCATGGACTTTGTATAAAAAAGGATTGTTAAGCATAATGGTCCCTTCAGAGTTATTCCAGTAATCCTGGAACACAGTGCTTTTCAAAAACTGTTTTGCATGTGATAAAATAGTCTAACAAGAGAAAAGTCCAAAGAAAAAAAACCACACCATGTTTGTCTGTAATAAATGGTGTTATCTTCAAATTATTAAATATTCTAGTGTATGTTTGTTTTTAAACACAAATTGACTGAATGAAATAGTCACTGACCTGGTCACTAAACTATTACAATGTTATAAGTATTAATTCAGGTTTCATTATGAATTTTGAGCATAATGAATGAAGGTCCATATATAAATATTTGTAAAGAACCTGAGGATGTAAAGAAACACATAATTTTTTTCTACCAGCAATAATGTGCCAGTAACCTACAGAAAAATAAATGAAATCTAACCTTAAACTTTTCCACTTTTTTACCAACTGTAACAGTAACTTTTCCTGCAGTATGATATGTGGTAATAAGGAAACTCAATGGGACAGGCCTTCAACTAGTATACAAGTTAGCACTGAAACAGACACAGCTATGCCAATTTTTACCAGCTAGAGTTTCACCAACAGATGAGTGCAATTGCTGCGTTCCATATGTGTAAGCTCTCTAGACAGTCTAAATACAGGAAAGATGGCCTCCAGCACCAGGATGATTTCAGAACTAGCAGTCCCTGTGACCGGCTGAGCCACAGCTGAACAGAAAGAAGGTTTTTTGTATTCCCTAGTCCTCACAGGAGGCACTGTGTAAATAGATCCTTTCTACCTGTGTACCTCTGTATTCAGGAATAGAAAGCACCAAGTCAGAAACTGCAAAAAACACCATAAAAATCGTGGGGCAAATTCTGTGAATTGAGGATGGCAATGTCAAAGGACCATTTAGTTCATTCCGAACACTCAGAGTTTTACATGGGAAAACTTATTAGAAAATTGAACAGCCGCTGCTTGGACCTCTGGCAAAGGAAGGCTGTGATGGAACCTCTCCTGGATTACCAGTTTCAGGTTCTTACTTTAGTAAGTAAACAGACCATAAAGGTCTTATTAAATTTTTCAAATTCCACATTCAAGTAGGCCAGGATTTTAGCCTTTGCTCCTAAAAAACCTGTTTCAGAATACCTTTCCACTTAAGGTCCTAAGTTCCTGAGTTTTCTTGTTCCAGACAAGAAGTCTCACAGTGTATAAACAATTGTTCCCCACCAACAATATTCTCTCAATGGAAATTCTCCTACAAATGTCACTACAGAGAACAGACTATGATTCCATAATAAAGTTTACTTCAGGAAAAAACAAAGGGGGTGGAAAAAAAGAGATTAAGAAAAGGGGAAGGAGGATATATTTGTCTACATGGATATTATCATACAGGTGCATACTGTATTCAGGTAAGCCTATTAAAACTTCTATTTTTAATACCAGTGCCATGTACCCTAAGAAGACATACAATTTTGCTTTACTGAAAGGTAGAGTTCTGCATGTGAATTGGTGTTACAAACAAATAAAAAGTGCCTACAGCTAAAAGTATGGTTTAAATATTTCAGCACTAGAGCTAAATATAGATTAAAGGATCTAATCAGTGTAAGATTCTTTTAACAAAAAAGCTTTCAACAGGAAAAAATGCAGCAGTAAAACATACAGATCTTATTGCTGTAGTATGCTGCAGACTTCAAGGTATGATAATAAATATATTAAGGGGAGGTAGATTTTATTAATAATAGCAACAACTTTCAGTTTTTTACCAATGACCCTAAAGCAAAGCTCTTAAGTTTTCTTCATAGCTGTTGTTATTTTTCAAATCTCTTTTCATCATTTATACTCTGATTTTTTTTTTTTTTGCCTTTTAACTCAGTGTTGTGATGAAATCAATACAAATCTGCTCTTAACATATCTGTCTCTGACCTGTGTTTGTTTTAAGCTGTATCATTCATAATGGTGATCGATGGGTAATGCTACTCCTCTTTCTCCGCAAAAAGCACAGAGCATAAAAAGTGCATATATTTTATGCCCGAGGTCAGGAGAAAATTAATGGATAAGAGCTAGATAAAATGGAGTTCAAGCTGAATGGGCTGAGTGCTCTCTACAGGGTACAGCCAAGGCAGGCAGTACAAAGCCCATTATACTCAAATGCTCTTGAAGCATTTTAGAAGTGGAATTGTTTCCACAGGCTAATACATAAAAGTATGAAGCTTTAACTTTTCTGTTTCACAGATAGCCTACAGATATTAGGCAAGTGTTCCTATTCAGGATTTTATTTAGCATATTCCATTTATCAATCTTTACCTTAAGCCATAAAACCATTTAGTGTTTATGACTAAAGTTGTGCGAGCTATGTTTATTTGTCATTAGTGAACTTCACAGACTTTCCTGTTCATTCTTTCCCAAGTTCCCTGTCAAGATAACAAGTAAACAGCAGAGCCTTTAAAAAACAACACACACAAGCATGAAATTAAAAAAACTGAAGAATATAATGGTTATATAAATATGTAATTTCTAACTTACTATAAAATATGGTTTAACAATTAAGAAATAATTTTTTTTTTTTTCCACTAACATAAAGTAAAACTCAGTTTCATTTCAACCAGAAGACCACAGGAATGGTGGAAGCAATGACAAAAATAAAACTCTGTTAGAGTATTAGGCTTCCTAATATTTTCCTTCCTTACCCTGCTGAATCTTTCTAACAAAGCCCTCCCCTATGTCAAGAAACTTGTCCCAGTATGTGAAGAACCAAGTGCAAACAGAGTATGCAATTCATGTGAATGAAGACTGTGGGAAGCTGCTGAGTAGAGACGCGAGATAGAGGTTCTGCAAAATATAATTTAGTTGTTGAAGAAATAGTCTGGTCATATGAGTTTATTAGAAATACTGTCCTGAGGTTGTATCTGAACATGTTTCAGTGTTCAAGCCCTTCTTACAATGTAAGGTTAGGAGAAAACAAAACCAAGAGCAGTTGAGCATAGATTACAGTGAAAATATCACTACTGACCACAACATCCTGATCTCTTAATAATTTCCTGGAGAAAGACAAGGTAAAAATCCAGCACTGATCCCCAGATTACATAACAAATAAATTTGGAAAGAAGTTGAATTAGAACACACAACTATTTTCTCATTGCCTAAATCCGTAGTACTGTTGCTGCTGGTACTCTCCTTCTGGTGCAAAGATAGGGATGGGGGGTTAAAATTACATATGTAACTGTATGCCTTGTTATTCACTCAAAAAATGACATACTGTATTGCTGAAATAACAGAGGGGGAAAAAAACCCAGACCAACATTGGAAAACCAGGCTAAGGTAGTATTCCCTACAAAAAAAAAAAAAAAAAGGGAATATCCAAAGCCTAAAATCTGAGATAAACAGGAAGCACAGTCAAAGTACTGAAAGTGTCAATATTATAACCCAAAGCAAAAAAACCCCAAGCAAACAAACGGCCAGATTCTGCAAGTCTGAAGTGATCTCACTGTGAGACATGCATGTCAAATCCTCAGTATTATGGCACTTCACCAAAATAATTTAGCAGAAAATTACTCCAAAACATTCACATGATTTCATAAATGCTTCACAATGCTTTCATCACTATTATATCTGACCGCCCACCTCCAACATGCAAATAACACATTTATATACTTGGTGGTGGGCTGCTGGATATCCAAATGCCAATACTGTATCTAGGCAAAGATGATTTTGTTCTGCTGAAGTGCAGGCTTAAATTTACCAGATTCAGACATGTATTCATGAACACTTTTTTGTTTTATTTTTATGACAAAATGTAATTACATGACAAGTTTTCTACCAGTTTTTGGTCTGTGCTTTGGCTACTTGCTAAGGCAAACTGTAGGACAAAAAGCAAAATGCTAATGGTTTATCTGAAGCTTAGTCTTGGAATTCTGGATTATTTATAAATTTCTTAAGAATAAGAAATTTGAAGGTCAAAACAGGATGACACATTCAAGTTTCTCTCTGATGTAAATTGGTCTCACAGTGCATCTAAGTAATCTGTGTTACTGTTTTTTAAATAAAACATTTCCAGAAGGCCTCTAAATAATGTAAACGGATTGGCATTAGCTTCTAGACAACAATCAGCTGTGCCTTCTTCATGTTAAAAGGCTATTATTTTGCTACATTTTATTTATGCCAAGCACGTAATGGTAATTGTTTATTACTGTGATTAAATCCCAATGAGGAAAACCAAAATATTGTATTAGTTGACTTTGGTATTTAGATTACTCAAAATAATCTCTAAGGATGAAATTTTTCTAATAAATACTGTAATAACAGTGTTGAGGTATTCTTCACAATGTAGTAGTATCATGCTGCACTCTTCATTGCATAATGATGACCTTCTTAAACAAAAACAAGAGCCTTGAGGCAACGTGTTAGGACAAATTTAACTTACCCAGAATAAGAAGATTTCTGTAAATCCTATGGATTTCACTCACTGAGAGTTAACTCCAGTACATCTATTTCAGGTTCAGTTTTTCATGTGTCAATTCACTTTCACCAGAGGTACTCAACCTCTGTGTCCAAGGCATAAAACAGTCATAAGGCAACCATTTCTAGGATATACAAAGGAACCGAGGAACTCATGCAAAAAATTAGAAATAATATGAACTCCACTCTTTAGTGCAGGCAAGAAAGGCAGGCTGCTTTGGAGGACTCTGACTACAATCTTCAGTGCTGCTCTTTCTGCAGTCAACTGTTGATAAAATGTGTTCAAAATGCTTTCTGAAAACTAGAATTTAGGATGACAGAATTTAAATGCACCCAAAGCAAGTCAATACATCGTAATTTCACAAGAGAATGTAATTAACAAGAACTGTATAATTCTTGACACTTTAAAAAATTTTTTTAGATAACGAGCATTATATTCTTTTATCTTGTTGTCAGTTTATTTCCCAATAAGAAAAGGTATTGTCCTTGGCAGGGAACTTTGTAATTACATTACTACTGTAAGGGTTCATGGCAACATATTCATTAGGTTCTTCTCTCTTCCTTTTTTCTCTTTTACCAAAACCAGTTATCTTTTTCACTCCAAGCTTTGATTGACCATGCACTCCAACAGCTGTTAAAGCCAATTAATTACACAGATGTTCCTGGATCAGTTTAAGTTCAGCAGTTCTCTGCTGTACTAGATGTAAATGCGGGAGGCACGCTGGAAGAGGCAATATTGTGTATACAGTGTTTCAGGTGCAAGAACTAAAGTGTCTTATTCATATAAATAGATTTGTACACAATTTGGCAATCTGTCCAATCATAAGGTAAGTCTCTTTTCTGAACTGACCAATCATGATTAAAGTAAGAGGTCAAATGAGCTCACAATATTTCTAAGCTCTTTTCTATTATTCATGAACCATCCTAACTACTTTTGCTTCAGGTGGCAAACAACACAGAAGGATCTCTGACCTTGACTTAAACAAGATGACATTTCAGTACTGTGTGTTTGTATTAGGCAGTTTTCATGTATGCGAGAGAGAAGATTATTTCCCCCAGGAGCTACAGTACACTGATGACCTATGTTTTGTTCATCAAAAGTCTATTATAATTGACTCTTAACATATCAAACTCTTTCATGCAGGCAGATCCACTTATATGCAGATTGATTTCTGCTTTCAAAACACATACACTCTAATTCTTAAATACCCAAGATTATCTTTTCCCCATGTAGAGAAGAGAGAGTGATAGAGAAATAACAGCACAAAAGTAGAAATACTCTCACTAGCATCACTTTGACAAAATTTCTTCTAGAGATGTTACAGGAGTTCTCTGTAGTGGGTGTGTAACAAATTGAAGGAAATAACTGTGTTGGTATGGAAAACAGAGCAACTGTACAGTTACTGAGGTGTTGCCTGTGTCAGCCACCCTGCTAGAGGTTAACCCCTCATGATAAAAAACAGGGATAACAAACATTGTCAACCCCGTACTTCAGCACAACCAACTTTCTTCTCTGCACTGCAATGTCAGAATAACATGAAGACCCTGACTACTTATCACCTTTTACTCCTTCCTTAGTGATTTTATTTCTATAGATTTGTTCTTACTTTTGCATCTGACCTGAGCTATTGAAAGCCAGTCTCATCCTCAGAGGGAGGAGCTACAAATGATTGACCATTAATCCTGAAACTGGTTTGCTAAAGTAAATGGGAATAAGTAGTCAATGATGGCCTTACCAGAGAAAAAAAAACCCATGACTTCATGCAGCTTTAAAGAAATATGAACTAATTGCAATTCTATAAATGCTATCAATAAAATATCAATTTAAAAGAGCCCAACTCAACTTATCATTCTTGTCTAACACTGAAGTGAGTGCAGTAACACTGGCATAAACTATTCCCAAATTTACATCCAATAAATTTATTTTTAAACTCTGTTTCCTAAAATAATCCTATTTTCCTGAAGTAGGAAACCATAATACAGTACAGCAAAACAACAAAGAAGACAAACCCTGAAACCTAACACACATGAAACCACTAAAGCAGAAGGTGGGCAGAGATTCAATTGGGTAAAGGAGACATGATTTTCTTAATTGCGTGTACAACTGCCAAAGTCTAAGAGCAATATAAGAAATCTAATTCCCAATGTAAGGTAGTAACACTTCAAGGAGACCAGCCGCCCCTTTACAGGTGTGAAAGCTTTCAGAATTCTGTGAATACCTGTAAAATTTAATTTATATTTAAACACAGGTCCAAGCTTTGGGAATTCTCTGAATCCATGTAAAATTCCATTTTCACTTAAGAAAAATTGTTTTCTAGCTTTTGAAGATACAAAGAAAAATTCACAGATGCGACCTCAATGTAATATAGTTCTTACAAAGTAAAAAAACCAAAAACCAAAAAACAAAACAAAACCTGCTCATTAAAATGTTTTTAAAATTCTTCATTTTCAAGAAAAGCTCAAATTTTTGGAGAGTCTTTGAATCAGATTGTCAATATTGACTCTGTGTTGTAGGGAAAATCAAGGTGTAAAACGTTTCAAAGTCCAAAGAACCTGGCATTTTAATTAAGAAACACAAGGGTCATAGATAGACAGATAGACAGACAGACACACATAGCCTGAAAGAGGTCTGAAGTGGACACAAAGTTGCCTTACTGTGGAAACTTTAATACTATGCTGAAAAAAATAGCAGATGAATTTCAGGAAAGTCAGCAAGGCTAGTCCCAGTCATTTAATCCTCTAATTTACTCTGGTAACCTATTGTCTTTCATTCATCTGGAGAATTGCATGAGCCATTTTTAAGCAGCTACTGCTGAATATCAACTGCTAATAATGTAGTATCTTTACTCAATTATGAGTAACTGAGAAAATCTCCTGAAGTGGTTCTATTTCTCTGTATATTTTTAAACATTTCTTATTAATATATTTGATGAGAAAAAATAGTTCAGATCTGAAATAGCAGCTTGGGAAGAAGGCACAGAGAAGACATCCAAGACAGAGGATATAGTAAAGGAGGCAGTAGACAAATCTTTGTTCTATGCTACAGCAATTCAGTGCTTATAGCAATTCATTCAGAGGACTCTGTTCATAACTTTTATATACACTACAGCAAGGTACCTACAGTGCCAAAATCTACCTATAGTTAAAAGTCTGTAAAAACTGTACTACTTTTGAAAAAGTCAGTCCAAAATTATAGCCTGCTAAACAAGAATCCTTTCCCTGCTTGGATTATGCTTTTTATTTCCTTCTTACACAACATCTACAATAAAAATAACCACACACTTGGAGATGGCTTCTGGTCTCAGCGTTTATTTTAACTGGTGTACTTCTGTTAACTTGAAGAACTTACTCCCAGTTTACCATCCAATCCCTGACACAAATGAGGCTTATACAATCAAGGATAATTCATGAGACATGCACTGACTCATGTCATTAATTCCCTGTTGTGTTAGATAAGCCTGGCAAACAGCCGAATTACCCAGCCACTTGCTCCATCATGCCCCTTCATCAGCACTGGGGACACAGGATCAAAACAGGTTCAAAGAGCCGGGTCAAGTAAAGGCAGGGAGATTGCTTACCAATTACTTTAGAGGCCAAAACAGACTCAGGAAAAATTAATGTAATTTATTGCTAATCAAAATAGATCTGCAATGTGTGAAACAAACACAAAAATGAAAACACCACCTTTCCTCCTGTCCACCCAGGCAGCAGAGTGGATGTCTGCTCCGCCATGGAGCACCTCCACCCCATCTTCTCTTCTACCCTTGCTGCTCCTTGTGTTGTTTCCCACTCTGTTTTTGCTCCCTCCTCCTCTGCTTTTCTGGTATTTTTGTCCTTTCTTAAATATGTCTTCACAAGAGGCGCCATAAGCTTCACTGATGGGCTCATCTATGTCCCACAGCGGGTTTGTTGCAGAGTCGGCTGGAACTGGCTGGAACCAGCTGTGTCTGGCACTGGTCCCTTCTTGCAGAAGCCAGGCCTGCAGCCACCCACTGCCAAAACCTTACCAGCTACACCCAAAACACTTCTATATTTATATTGTAATTTAACTTCCAATTTAACAAGACTAAATTGAATTATGAGATCCAAAATTTAGCAAATCTTGTCACATAAATGAAAAATGGTGAAATGGGGTTTTATTTTATCAGCATTTGTGCCATAGCTTGTGACATGGTTTTCAGTTCGTTGCAGGTGGTCATGACAAATCTCAGCATTTGGGCAATCTTTCAAATAACATGAATTTAGAAGCACATGGCTGCCAGTCACAGCCCGATACTGTAGGTTTTCACGCAGTTTAAAAAAGAGCTATATATTTGCAGCTTTGCAATTTGAACTATGTAAAATAAATATCCTGGCATGTAAGCCACCACATCTATGCACTACATTGCAAATTTGTATTTTCATAACATATGAGTTGTGCACACACCAACATTGTATTTTCCCTTTGTGCCATTAATAAATATTATTTCACTTAAACATCTTAAAAATGTTTGTAACAAACACAAAATATGTTTAATTTAAGCCTCTTTCAAGTTAATTCAAGGGCTGCAGATATTGGGAGATGCAACATTTCTTTTTCAGGATTTTTTCTTTTTTCAAGTATACAATGGGTTTTTGTTTTTATTGATGCGCAGTAGCAAAGGCAACACAAATAAAGCCATTATATGGTATATCTTACATGATTTAGAAAGCTAGTAATATTTTTAGTGAAAAACACTGGCTGGATTACCACCATTTAAAAAAATAAGCAAGTAAGCTAGCAATGCAGTATGTAACGTTCAGTTATGCCTCATCAATTTGATTAAAAGTAATGTTAAAATGAAAACTACAAAATCTCAAGGCTCATTTTTATAAAAGTTTCTGGGGATAAAGCACACGTCAAAGGCACTTGCTTTAAAATCTGGTATGAAAGAGATACAGTAATAAGAATTGAACATTTTCAATTTAACATCTGAATCTACAAAATACATACACGTGGTTTTTACTTTAAAAATATGAGTAATCCCATCCCTGTTCAGCTCAGATACATATGTCCATGCTTAGCTGAATGGGCAGGGGATCAACCACGTGAAGTGTTTTGTTGAAAAAGTGTCTACTTATAAGAGTTATGGCATTAAGTGTGGTGAGAAAATGGGGAGAAAATTAAATGCCTCTCCATGTAACCTCTGAAACAGAATTTTTGCAAAGCACTTGAAAGGGGGTAGTTAACTACCACAAACCACATGTATCTCCAAACAAGCCTGGTGAGCTAGGCACAGGGCACACCTGGTCTACTGTTTCTTCTGCTGACAGCCACTGTATATGCAGCAGCAGTGGCCACCACACGCACCTGTCCTGTCTGAGGCTGGGATTAAGAAGTGCTCACACAAGTGTCTGCTTTACTACCTGTATGGTGTGTTTCCTTCCCCGATAACACATTCACTTTCCTCCTTTGTTTGATGATGATAAACAACCGTCATATTACCCTTGGCAGGAATGGTTTTGTTGAAGGAAGAAAAGAGACTGTAAATCTGCTTACAGCAGTCATACATTTTTGTAGTCCACTATTCCTTGTTTAGTTTGCCACAATGGGACACGTATCTGATAGAGGTTTTGTCTTCCTGATGGTCCCTGGCAAGTACATTACACACAGTCTCTTGACTCTTCTTGGAGAGAAATCAATAAGATCTAACATGATATTGTGACAGGGGATTTTAGCTATACATATTTAATGAAAGTGACACCTATAAGTAAAGGCATTTTTAGTAGTCCTTATGCTGAAATTCATACAATGCATACAAAATAAATGAATTCATTTAGAGGCAGAATAAAATGGGACGGAGTGTAATGCTGTAGCCCACTGATGCTGATTTGGTACTGCTAGGAACAGGCTTCAAATAGGGTTTGCAAGGCCTTAGCGTTGAGGCTTGTCTTGCTCTGCATGAACACGCCTGCAGCTTTGTTTTTACTTGGTTTAGCTGTGAGAACGATTTTTCTTCTGACAGGTGGCTATCATTAATTTGGTTTACGTTTGCTTACTGTTGAATGTTACAGCTGTAGTTTTTATACAAAGTCATAACAAGAGGTTACTTTGTGCAGAATGAGGTATTTATGAATCTAATGCAATGGTATACATAGAGAAATGCAAGCTTGGTATGACAGCAGAGGATTTGAGAAGTGGAGATGTGGTGCAGATAAGCACAGACAGAGGACTGTCAAAAAAGGGGCCCAGCCTGGCACTGCAGACCCCACAATGCTTCGGTGCTCAGTTAAAGAACTTCAGGCCGGCAGCTGGGTAAGCAAAAAGGGAAATAGCATCTGACATACGTAACAGGCACAGTGTATAATAAAAGCAGATACAACATGAACTTGCAGACTGGTGAAGAAACAGCAAGGTGTAAAAGTGTGTAAGCAAACAGGTAAAAATGACCCCAGGTGGATCCTAGAAGGAGGAAGAATGATCAACACCAACATCGCATTTCTCAGACTTGAGATGGTGAGAACTTGCTGCACAGCCTGTACTGCCACACTGAAGCCATCAATCTCAAGATCTCAGAGGAGCACTGGAAATATGAGCACAACACCAGAAAAAGGGGGAAATACCAGGAAGTGTTTGTGTAACAAATTTAATTGTATGATTATTTTTTAAAGTTCTTTTGTACACTGGTACTCATGTTTGGGTGGGGTTTTTTTTGTGTTTTTTTTTTTTTTTTTTTAAATTCTGTTCTGTAATAGCTACTTTTGGACTAATAACATTTGTTTGATTATATTGTTATGAATTAAGTTATACTAACAGTAAATTCTTGTCTTTACAAATAATAGCCTTTTCACACATAAGACCCTGAACCATTTTCTTGGAAGGACAAAAGTTTACAGGTAAAGTAGAAAATGTTTACCTAGGAAAATATTAATAAAATCCATTTGAATCCAAAATAATAATATCTTACAATTGTCTGTAACCCTTTCTGTGAGAAAAAGCAAGTTCCCCAAAAGAAGGTATATAGTGGTCCAAACATGCTTCTGGATTACCTGAGAGCCAAAGGTCATGGTAAGACTTACATTAATAAATGTTCATATGTTTTATTAACTTTAGCACTTTTTTTGCTATTAGAAATGCAGAAATGCTGTTAATAATATAAAAATCTGAGAGACTCAGTAATGCATTTTCCATGCCTTTCATGTTCTTCACTATGTTATTTTTAACTTTTAAGTAAAGTTAATAACATCTATAAATATAATGCTCCTTTAATGCAGCCTCTGAACGAATCTCACTATGATGAACTCCCTAGAGAGAAAACTTGTATCTTAATAGGGGAAGTTACATACCTTCACTTGGGCAGAAAGACGTTCAAAGTACAGTTCACAAATACAACAAAACTCCCATACTTTGAAAATCAAGTTGTAAACCAAATAGAAACAAACTAGGAGAAATCTATTCCATAACACAGTAACTCAACAGCAACGCAAATCAAGAAAGGAGCTCCTCACAGATTACAGCTGCTTCCACAGCCTATAAAAACACACTTTACAGTCAGCACACTCAGTTTCTACGTATGCTATACGGCTGTCAGTCCAGACATAAATTGACACCTGTGATGTAACTGATGCATGTGAGAGAATATCAAAGAATGCATTGTGCTAAGTTATCTTCATCTTAAAGCATGCATTTTACTACCATGTTCAGATTTCTTCTCTAATAGGACAAGATTTCACTTTGGAAAAAAATGGAAGTATACAAACTAACCACCTTGCCTTCTCACTACTATATATGATGGAGAAAACCAGATCAGGATATATGGCCACACATCTCTCAGACATATATGATATTTCTATCTAGAATTCCTGTCTAAGCAATTCCACCCCTCTGCTTCCCTTCAGGATTGCAAGCTATTTGATTATGCTGGTCCCTTTTCACAGGTAAGTGATGCCACAGAAATATTCTTTCATTTCCTCTTCTTCCTGCACCTGTGAAGTAGCTTTTTTCCTCAGATTTTCTAGATAAATTTAGAGAAATGCTGTAATTTCTCTGTGACCCTTAAATCTTTTTTTTTTTTTTTAAACAATAATTCTGTAATATAAAAGAACCAGACTGTCAGAGAGTATTTAGAATTAACGCATGTGGATATGAGACTGTATCTAGAGTTACACCTGTCATGGAACAGTTATTAGCCCTGTGTGAAATAGTGCTAGACAACCAAGGTTTTATTGCTATCAATAAAACTTCTAATTCACTATGAGGTACAGCAGAGGTCAACATTTTTAACTAGCCTGACTTTGTGCAGTGTTGAGACAGTTGTTGTGGATAAGATCAAATATAAAGCTTTTTAAAATATTTCAGGCTTTTTCTTCGCACCTTTTTTGTCCTTTTTAGAATAAGGATGAAAAGTTTAGCTGTAAAATAGAGATATGCTTAGTAATATTCTACTGTCTGCTTATGATTAAAAACAGAGGATTGCACTCTCTCTAGCACTTCCATAAAAGGCTTTCACTCCTAAGTCTAGTAATATATAAGACTTAGGCTTCCTGCACAGTTCAAATATTTTTTCAAATATATTAAATGAGATATTTTAAAGCACAAAACTCTCCAAACTTTTAGTTCTGTTCTACTGAATACTCATGTCAAGATTACTATTAAACTAAGAACAGAAGAAATTATATCTAGTACTGACTGACATCAGTCTGTTTGATGACCACATTACTGATTTCAGTAGTTACTGATTAAGACTTTCTAGTTTGGTTTTAACTGGCTGACAGAAAACCTTCAAAATGACAGTATCCAACACTTTTATTAACAATAGTGGTGCTCTCTCATGACTCTCTTAGTACATTCACAGGGCTGCAGAACCTCCTTCTCTGTTGCATATAGGTGTATATTTTTAATGAAACAAATATTATGGAAAAGGAAGTGAAGATATAACCAACAAGTTACTAGCTTGGCTTGTACCGAGAAAGAATCACAGACAGATTTTGCTGGATCGTAGCAACAAGGATTTTCCTAAATTTTAGCTAGCACTAAAATTGTAAACCTAACTTGGCAAATCAAACAAGGTCTTTAAACTCAAAATTTTATTACACAAGTATGTCTTTCAGTACTCGCAGTGAATCTGGCATAATTTACAATGCTCCTGGTCACATTCTTACCTGCATAAGTTAATCTCATAAGTATTTTTTTTATATTGCTAACATCTTTATTGAAGCTTTCCTTATCTGGAGAGTGACAAAGAGTTGCTTGTCATGGAAAGAGCACTGTGCAGCAAGAAAAATCAATACAGTAAATCTCTGGACTACCATATTTCAAAGAACAAAAATAAACAGAGGAAGCTTAGAAATACCTTCATCCAGTAATTATAGTGTTTTTGCAGAACTATGTTTTCCTTAGCACTGCTGCTTCTAAAATGCATTCTAGTAAGCCTAAAGATGTTGTGTTCAAGTTACTTAGCATTTATGTTTTAAACTTTATTATGTACATTCAAGTATTATAGCTATGCCATTTATGACCTCTGCCCTGTGATCCTGCCTGCTAATCTCTGAAACCTTTACTTTAGAAAACACATTGACATCAGGAACAGAACAAAAGAAGTCAAAGCTAATTCTGGATTATTTTCCTGTCATTTACATTTACATGGCAAACTTCACCATTAGAATAACTTTGAAATGTAAATATTTAAGTAATCAGATAGCTACCATTGTGAAGGTACTATATATTTTTTCCTTTAAACTGGTCACCCACCTACTTTAGAAAACAATATTGCATTTGGGAACTGAGGATATGTAAGAAAGTTTATGCCCTAGACTGATGAGTAGTAGTTTAAGATGTGCAAAAGACCAAGACATAGCACTAAGAAAATGGCTGTTAATAGACTCAAACTTATTTAACAGAAGAAGACTCACAGTGACTTTATTCATCCCAGTTCTCATCTAGGTCCCTCTGGCTTTCTCGTATAATCACCAGGCGACTCACTAAGTTCAGAGTCAAAATGAAGGTTGGACAGTGTTGCTTTCTCAACAGGCTAGTCAAAAACTTATCAGGGCAAAGTCTGAAATGAAATGCCACACATCAGCTGCATATTCAGTGTGTATGCCATCAGCTGCTCTCCTCAATTGTCTAATCACACTCTAATTGCAAAAAGGAGCACTCTATGTTGTTCCTATTGCCCCATGTCAGCTGTTATCCACACAAGGAGAAAGAAGCAGACATTGTTAGCAGTGTTTGTATCTGAAACACTAACACATTTCCAGTGTTCTAAAAACTCCAGAGCTTTTTTTTAATGTAAGATGGAGGCTTTCATAGTATCAGATCTTAAAATGCACCACAAAGCCACTAAAGTAGCCTTTGATTTTTTCTTGTTTGTTTTATTCTGTCATCTGAACCTCAAAGCTTCATGTTGGGAAGATTCACAGATAATATGAAAGGGGTTCTTTGCAAAGCAGTCGTGAAACATTTAATTTGTAAACTGCTCATGTTTTTGCAACTGCTGTTGTGAAACAGCTGTTACTGAGAAACAAAGAAAGTCCTTTAAGGGCAAAAAGCTCCACTAATTACACCCAGTCTTAAAACTGAACTATGTTTGTAAAGTAAAGTAAAAATATAGAGTAAATATTTCTCATTTGTTGCTGGTTTGGGTTTTTTTTTTGTTTGGTTGGGTTTTTTTAAGGAAACAATTATTTGGAGGTGCTTCATTTGCATTCCTGGATACTGACATCTCTCTGGCAGGAAGAAATACAGACACTAGCACTTATGCATAGTACTTATGCATATGAAATAGCTAGAATATGGTTATCTGACCTGGCAACAGAGCTCTATAATTCAGAAGGCAATGTAGTAATGATTTAACTGTTGATGGTTATGAAGACTGAGATGCTTGTTTTTTCTATATGTGCATGATGTAACTGTGTATTTAGGAAAAGAATGGAACTTCACCAATTCCCCTGATATTAGAAGCCTTAAAAGGCTGGGAGTAAGTCTGACAATTTACATTTATTAGGATGACAAATCTACCAAATCTTATTCCTATAGCATATATTTGATATATGTATGAGATATATACACTTGATACCTGTAATATACTGACATCAAGCGGAAAATACACTTCCTATAGTTTCACAGCACTAACCAGCTCCCTAACAGCAGTAACACTCCACGTCACCTATAAGGATTATGTACTAAGAGTGCTTGTTCACTTATAGATCATAGGTCAGACTCAGAAGAAATAGGCCAGTTAAATTTTCTGTTTCAGCAATACTCTATACCTCCTTAGAAGATTTCTAGAAATAACCCCTGTATGATATGTTTGATAATCAACTGGATACACATTCCAGAAAATTCATGATGCTAGATAAACTCATCACAGACATGTTCTATGCCAAATGCAATCAGACCTAATGTTGTATTGAATCTCTGCAGCAGCTATGTTGGTTTTGCCTTCTTTTCACTTAAGATATTTGTATTAATTTTTGCTGAGAATCTGCATTCTGTCCTCACTTGTTTTTCATCTTGCCTCTTTCTTCATCACCTTTCAATTTAGACAAATTCATTCCTCCTCTTTGAGGTGTTATTGTCATGCCAAGGACACCGACTTTGCCCAAGAATTTTTCATAAAGAGGTTAACAATCTACAGCACTGACTAAGGTAACACCCAAACTGACAGACTTGTAACCTCAGCAAACATTCAAAACTGTATTATGCTTAATGAACTTCTCCTGCTAGTGCTCCAATAAAGCGGAAAGTCAGACAATATATAATGGAAGAGACTCACTTCATGTACTAGTTTGAAACAAATTATCTTCTCCATGCAAATAAAACCATTTTTGTTCTTTACGTTACTAAATATAGTGGCCATTTTTCCTATTGCATAATTTAATTAACATTTTATAAACTCTACATTCCATGCTCAGAAATATAGGTTATCAGAGAATAGTAGTAGTTGTATCAGTACTTCAACATCACTGTGAACTACCTTTAGAAATTTAATCTTTCTTTCATTTCTAGTTCTATCTGTAATAATTACCAATTCTTAACTGCTGTCTGTATGTTTGCTTTGGTTTCTCATAAAAGAAAAACAAAACACAAAACCTACCATCACTTAGCTTCTAACAAGAGACATGTAAAACTGTGTTTGTTTCACTGATAACTCTCATGGCTAGCTGTTTTCCATGATGTTGTATGTGGCTGTACTTCAGCCTCATCATCTCTAAACTATTTAATCATGTTCTGCTGTTACCCTATATACATTTTTTTTTTCTTTCTCCATATGCTTCAGAGCAAGTTCCCTGCCCCTAATGAGAGACAAGAACAGAATTATTTCAGAATTCCCTACTGGTCCATGATGTATAAAACATTTCAAAATAATTACACAGAACAGGTGTATTAAAATTATACAGTAGAATAAATGAATCTTTTATGTTAGCTTTAAATGGTCAGCTAGGATGAGACAGAAATACAAAATTCAACAATCATGAATATTTACCAAAATATTAGTATAATTTTAGGACTCAAAGGCTTAACACCTTATTTTAGCATATTCCACTGAACCAGTGCCAGAAACTGATGCTGCACAATAAAGATATTAAAGGTAAATTGAAAGATCAGCATTGCTCAAACCACTAAGGTTAGACTTGGTCTTATTGTCCACCTTCTTGACCCAGAGGATAGAATGTAGTTTAATTTTGGACTACTAGGTTACCATTTTAACTACAATTTTAGCTCAGTTTTACTCAGTTTCAATCAATACAAAAGTTTAGTGGGACCAGAATACATAGAAAGACAGGTCTTAGGTCATCCACATCAGCTTGGTAACTCTGCTTTAAAATGTCACAAAACTATGCTTTCTGTTCATAGCAGTTTGAATAACATTTGTCTTCAAAGATCACTGCAAAAGAGATTCTCTCATCTTGTAGACTTAGAAACTTTATGAAAAAAGTAATGCAAATTCTTTTAAAAACAGTTGTTTACTCTGCACAGATGTGAGCAAAGTGATGGGCAAATGAATAAATAGTAAAAAATATCCAGCTCACAAGTTCTCTGTATTTACCTACTGTATTTGTTTCTGAAATTAGAGACAACAGACAGCACAACTGAAATTGGACAAAATACAGTAGGCAGGTAGAGGCCTGCTACTTGCTAGAAAACAGAAAGCTAGTATGCTTTATTTTTCTTGTTATGTGACAGCAGTGACTGTGTAAAAGAAGACAGGGAACAGAAGAAAAGGGACAAAAAACTAGCAAACTAAACTTTCTGCTAATACTCTGAAAGTATCCAAATGCATTTTTAGAACAGGGGATTCAGTGTCACAAGAATGTTGTCATCACAAGAGAACAGCAACCAGTTTACCAGAAGGAACAGTTACACTCCAGAAAAAAATCAAGCTTGGATGACTTCCAAGAGCCTTGAAGAGCTTGGCATCTAAGCCTTTGGCGTCTAAGGCCTTGGCAATGACTAATCAGCCCTTGAAGTTATGGCACGCTGCCATTTCCCAGTTCTTGGACAAGATGAACAATTTGGATTGTGTTGTGAGAACACCAAGATCATAAAATTGACTTGGGCAGGAAGGATATTTCTTGGACTGATGGACACTTTTCCAAGTGCTTGTTTCATTTGAGCATAGTTATTACAGGGTCCAGGTAGAGTAATAAAAAACCAAAACCTATAATGCAGTTTTTAAAATTGTGGTAAAAGTGGAATTGGACAGATGGAACAAAGTCAAAGCAAGCAGAAATCTGGGCAGAATTCTTTATGATTATTTTAAATAATACTGAGAACATGTACTAAGAATAGACTGGGCAAGGACACAAAGAAAGAGATAAAGACTGGCAGAGGCTAATAGTAATACTGTTAAATAATAAATGCATGCTGCTAGTCATAGAATGTCATCTTTATTAATAAAACAGAAGACAGGCTGGTCCAAAGGATTTCTGAGTGCCTATCATTGTTGTATCTAAGAACTGTATCCATATTTTTCTTCACACTGAAGTACATGAAGACTTCTTGGAAGAAAAGAATTGTAATTCTGTTTTATGAGAAAGGAAAATGCAGAGTTCGAGTGCTCTGTATATTGTCCAGTAATATCCCATTCATTTTTCTTCCTAGAGTACATTGGAGGATAGTCAGTCAGCCTGTAACTGTAGGTAGATATGCATCTATCACCTAGCTCTACTTTTTTTTTTTTTTTTTTTTTTTAAAAAATTACTTCTGTATGAAGTAGTATTGAGACCAGAGCAGTTCGTGCAATGTTGCAGAAGAGTCAGTCCTGTTCAAATCCAAGGACTTACTTTCTGCAAATGTCTATGGACTGTATGAAGTCTCATGGGAGAATATTAAGACTGTCAGGTTGACGGAGCACATTTCAGAGTTAAGTAGACTCCACAGTAAACAGATACTTTCTATATATAATGTGACCACCTTCTGTGTAGCTGCCTATAGAGCATACTTGCTTTATGCTGTTCTTCAAACTTCTAAAGATAAATCTTGATTGCTGTCTTAGGTTTGTGCAGTGGGGTTTTGGTAGCTGGGGAGGGGGCTACAGTGGTGGCCCCCTATGAGGAGCTTCTCAAAGCTCCCCCGGCTTCAGATTGGACCCACCCCTGGCCAAGGCTGAGCCAATTAGTGATGGTGGCTGTGCCTCTGTGATAACATATTCGGAACTTGAGAGAAGGAGAGTGGTGAGGTCGATACCTATGCAAACACTAAGGTCAGTGGAAGAAGGGAGGAGGAGGAAGAGGAGAAGGTGTGACAGAGCACTCTCCCACAGCCCATGGTGATAGGTCATTGGTGGAGCAGATGCTGACCTGCAGCCTGTGAAGGACCCCACACTGGAGCACATTGATGTGCCCGAAGAAAGCCGGGACTCTGAGGGAAGCCCACACTGGAGCAATCTGTTGCTGGGAGGACTGCAACCTGTGGGAGGGACCCATGCTGGAGCAGTTCATGAAGAGCTGCAGCCTCTGGGAAGGACTCATGTCAGAGAAAGTTCGTGGAGAACTGTCTCCCATGAGCGGGACCCCACACTGGAGCAGGGGAAGAGGGTGAGGAGTCATTCCCCTGAGGACAAAGGAGCGGCAGAAACAATGGGTGATGAACTGATTGACCCCCCATCCCCTGCCCCCCTTGCACCGCTGCGGGGGAGGAGGTAGAAAAATCAGGAGCAAAGCTGGGCCCAGGAAGAAGGGATGGGTGGGAGGGAGGTGTTTTTAAGATCTGGTTGTATTTCTCACTGTCCTACTCTGTTTGGTAAATTAAGTGTTGGTGGTGATGGTTTTCAAATTAAATGAATGTTCTTTTTCATCCCCTAACAAGCCTGTCTTTTGCCCATAACATAAATGGGTAAGTTATCCCTCCCTGTCCTTGTCTTAATGCTGGAGCTTTTTGCTTTATTTTCTCCTACCCACCCCCAAGGGGAAAGGAGTGAGGGAGTGGCTGCGTGGTGTTCAGTTGTCCTCCAAATCCAAAGCATAAGTGAAATTTTTTGAGTGTGGGGAATGTGAAAAATCTAGGCAGAAATGTTGATCAGCGAAGTTTAAAGGAGATTAGGACATTAAAAGCATTCTGCAGAGAAAAAGGAAAGGGAATTTAGAATATCAGGTTATTGTCACATGACCAGCTATTTTGTATAAAAAGCACAAAGTTAGGGGTTCATCTACAAGAAGTCAAAATAATTTCCACTAAAAATTTAAGATACGTTAATGAGAATTTTAAAACTTTCCCTTTAATGCACTGGGGAAAAACATTGTTGGTATATTCATCCACTAAATAATTCTAGAAACCTGTATCTAAACGTTTACCAAGATGTTTGTCCCAAATCCCAAGCTCCCTTAAGGCTGTGTTGTTAACCAGAAAAGCCTACCAAGATTTCTGGTTTCTATTAATTACTCTGAAAATGTATCAGACCTACTCTAAGGAAGTAAGGGACAACACGGTATACGTTTTAGTTAAAAATTATCAATTCAAAGATGATTTTCACCGTAGTTATTTTCTACATGGCTATTGATAGCAATCTGTTATTCTGCGTTTCATACAGAAACTGAATAAATGAGGAGAATATTTACAATCATAAAGAAACAGGTGAAAGAAGTGCAAAATAGTTTTTCTCTATTCTGCATGTTTAACATGTTATGTAAACTCAGGCAGACATACCATAAACTGTGGCTTTGGAAATCCTTATCAAATATACTGATTTTATAACTTTACAAAATACTGAACTTGAGTCAGCAACACTTTTGTCTTGCTTGATATCCTAGCGCCTTCTTATGCATTAGTCCATACTTTCAGAATAACTGTTATAAAATGTAGAACTATGCTTGTATTACTGGGCATTGATATGTACTGCTTACCATAAAATTTTTAAAAAATGCATTAAATGTTAAAATGTACTGACGTATTTAATTTCATATGAAACATTTTTATTGTATTGGGATGACCCAAACTGTAAACGGTAACCAGATGTGGTGTAACAAGCCCTGAGCACAGGGGGAATAATTCCTGCCTTGATCTTCTGGCTCTGTCTCTATCCACACAGCCCAAGATACTGCTGCCTTTCTTTGCATATATCCTAGCCTTTATTTGGTTATCGGTTTCCTTAAACAGCCATATACTCAAGTGTCTTGACAAGTTATCTACTGAAATATTAGCACAAATATCCTGTTCCCTAAACATACAATGAATTAAAATTTTTGTTAACTTAGGAACACTGTGTTCTAACACAAATTTTACATTCAGCAAGCTGGGTGTGAATTCCAACACGAAATTGTTAAAAATAATACTGTTAAGAAGATGTGTTTTCTTTTGGCAATATATCTGGAAATAACTTGTTAAATTGTCAAATTCTTCTTTTTCCTGGGCACCATTAAAAAAATCTATTCTGTCAACCACTTCTTCAAGAAATAATGTGCCTCAACAGATATTAAAACAATGACAGTGGGACATTAATGTAGGTCTATTTGGTATGGTTTATTACCTAACAGGTTAATATTTATGTAGGCTAAAAGTGCCATCAACAATTGGACTAAACTAGTGGTCTTCATTTTAATGGGATTGTTTTGTACTTCTTTGGGGGTGTTTTTTTTGTCCTCGGAGCCATTTATTTAACTTTTTTTTTTTTTTTTTTTAATTTTATTACAGAGAAAGGCAGAAATGTCAGACGCTTGCTATCGAAACTATTTTACGATCATGTTAGACAGTTTATGAAGCTCTTTCCACAGATATATGTTAAGAATATAAAACAGTCACTGTATATGAACTGAAAAGACATTTAGGTTAGTACACATCTTCTGTTGATGGCCAAGATCAGATGCAGAGATAAGAGTGTAACAGGACAAATATGAACCTTCCTTAGTGTATTATCCCAGCATCCAATGATTCAAAGCTCAGAGACCTGTTTTATTTGTGTAGTCTTAAAAAATACACTCTGGTGTATTCCCTAGAACAGAAAGGTGGAGCTATTCTATGCTCCGTTATTTTCTGGGTTTTCTATTAGAGCTCTATAATCCTACATCTGCAAATTTCATAAATATCTGGAATTGCTAAAAGTAGGAGGAAGCTCAGGTACTAATGACCTGGAATACACTTTGCAAATGAAATTCAGTCAGCCCCCACAGGTGTTTGACACACATCACTTCTATCTAATCTCACACTTACTAACTCATAGGAGGAATTAAAATCCTCTTAAAAAGAACTGCTTACTGACCCACTCAGTTGATGACATGCTTGCCTTGACAGAAATAAATGCATACGGAATGAGAATGGGCAGAATTAAAAAAAAAAAAAAAAAGTGCCAAAATAAGTGGCAATAAAATAAACGAAAAAAGAAATCATGTGTTTGTGATGCCATTTCCAATGGATGGTTTTCCAGTTCCCATTTTGCTTTACAAATGCATGCTTATATTGCCAAATTTCATGGAAATGAGAAGCACAGCCATTTAAAAGACATCAAATAACCATCCTTTTTATTACAGCAAAATGCAAATATCAAGTCTTAACAACTAAATCTAAGGTCTGCAATTTTAAAACAGCAATAACAATAACCTTAGGCTATGTTTTCATTTTGTGGTTGACTTTATGAAAAGCAACTGTTATTTCTGTGTGGCACTTCAATGAGTCAGAGGCATGCTCATTTAAGTTAAAACAGTGGTACTCTAGCACTACTTGTGATGGAAAGTCAATGATTATTGGTAAATCCAATCACACTGCCCATCACAGTGCCCGTGACAAAGCTTTTAATCCATTTCAAATTTAAACATCAATGTTTGCATAAACATTTCTCAGGAAGATTAAAATTAAGTAGGAATATCAGAGAACCTTGTGATAAAATTCTGTAAGTAGAAAAGCTCTAAGAGATTACCTCAAAACCCAGGTAATTATACTGGAAGTTTCTTAACAGACAGCTAGAAGACAACAATGAATGGTTTGCCCTTCCACAGACACACAAAACCACATCTTTATTTCAGAAGATAGTTTTACAGATAGAGATAGCCTTTATACCAGTTTTAGCAGTTGAAGAACACATAAAATCAAAGAGATTCTCTCCCCGAGATACGTAAGACATGTTTGTATTTATAGATATAAAATATTTACTGATTTTATTTCCTTGTATATAAGAAATCCATATAGGAACAAATAGTTATACACATACTTGATTGACTGATATAATAAAGTAATTCTGATAAAAAGATTACAAGCTGTCAGAATTTCTGGATACCTGAATACCTTAAAACACAATAACAACTGTAAAAAAGTTTATATTTGGGACTCATGGTGGAGAACAATATGAAAATTTGTTTAGCATATTCTATAGAATGTGTAGTATGCAGAGTAGATGCTTTGAATTAGTACCCAGGGAAGAGTAAAACATTTTAAACTGTGTTTAATACTGCACAGACTTCAAACACCTTGTTTGTATTTCAGTATTGCCATGGAAAATTCTGACAAGGCTTTGAGTCTAGCAGGAGGATCATAAAAGTCCAAGATGAAGAATCTACTGCCATTACTTTAGTTAGAGACAATTTTATTGATTTTCTTCACAGTTAATTTTAACGTATAGTAAATTTTAAGGGTCTCAGAGAAACTATGGTGGTGTACGGTTCTTTGGAGCCTATCCACCAAATGAATTTTTTATTCTTTAGCCCTGAACACCAAGCCTTCAAGCCCACATATGTCTATGGGATTCCTCAAAGTCATCAAAAGAAATGTTAAGTTTGATAGCCAAGCTCCCCAGCTAAAGCACACACCTTCCTAAAATGTGATTAATTTTACAAGACAACATCATGGTCACAATAAACAGACAGAAAGTTCCACTGTCGATGTCTTTGTATTTCTCATACGTGGTCAAATTAAACCAGAATCAGTTTGGTGATCTCTTGTGTCTATTGTGCTTCAAATATGTTTCTGTTGATACGGTTCTGCCACAACCTGAAAGTATGTGCTGACAATTTATGTAGAAAAACTGAACATAAAAAAAGGATGGTAAGAAGCATCCCAGCCTGCATTCATATCTTGACCATATGAAATAAAAAAAAGAAAGAGAAAATAAATATTTTTGCCTAGCATTCACTATTCTCATTTGCCTCAGTAATGGTATTTTATTTAATGTATAGGAACAGCAATTTATGTTATCTGGATAAATGTGGAGTTTTTATATTTATTTCTTGAGTAACAAAAATAAATTGTCTAGCATCATTTTCCTGAGATGAAATAAACTTACTGTATAGTATTCTGGACTTGGATGAAATTCCATTCACTGATATCCACTCCTAGATTCCACTCTCAGGATTCTTCACGTCTCTTATAGCAGCTGCCACTCACAAAATTGGGCCCATCTCTAAAAGCTAAAATGAAAAAGCACTAGGGATCTCTACTGTAGGTCTTAAATTATTTAATAAATGGCCTTTTCATCAGAAAATTCCTTGTAATTACTCTAAAATGAAGACATACTACATCCTAAATGAAAAATAATTAGTCAGCAGTTATTCATTAAAACTCACCAAAAAATTAATAAAATTATGTGCAATAGCCAAAAGTCTCATGCACTACTCATTGTGATCATTCTGTCAAAGTACTAAAACATTCCTGAAAATTAAAAAGAAGCAATATGCTGCTCACATTGCTTACTGGTTTTGAGCTAGTACAGGCTAAGTTGCCAGGATACAATATGCACCTTAAGATATCACCACTAATTTTGCAGGATAACAAAATCACTACTGATCTGGTGTGAAGCAATGAAAACATTGGAGAAGTTTGCTGTTACTCAGAGTTTTATCTAAATGCAGTATTCTAATACTTGGCTCTTAAATACAGTAGCACATGTCATAACACTGCACAAACCCTAAATTAACTGGGTCTTCCTATGGGCACTTAGGCTATATCTCTAGGAAAGATAAATGTATGATGGAACAAGGGACTTAAGCAGCTTGTCCCTGTAAGGGACTTACTCCTGTAAGATAGGGTACATGCTGCAGACCTCAGCCATAATAGTTCTACTTGTCTGTAGTATGATGATACAGTATCTCCAACTGATGGAAATGCACCAAATAATTAAAATTAAGTATTTTCTAGAGCTATTCATATTGGTAAGAACTTCTGTGGTTGGAACAAACAATTTCGATGAGTTAGGGATGAATAAATTATGGCCCCAAAGATGGGTATAGATACAGTAGCAAAACATTTCTCAACTTATTCCTTCCGTAAGAACTCATTTTTCTGAGGAGTAGTAAATCTCATAATCTCCAAATCACATGCATTAACATCCCAGCTGATGGTAGGATTACTCTTTCCACCATCCCTTCTGTAACTCGTAGTCAGTTTGTTATCTTTAGTTTACCAAAACTTTTGCATTTGAGAGATATTTTATTTTTCTCAATCTTATCACACTGCTTTGATAGAGTATTGTGTTAGATTATACTGTACTATGTAAGTAAGACAAAATAACAGTCTTCAACTTTTTGTATATTGTGCTATTACTCTCATCTAAGTTTTCAAAAAAACCCACCTTAAGTGCAACAGGAAACACATAAAAGAGATCTGACATCTTTCAACAGAAAACAAAAAGCTTTTTAAAAATACAGAATCCACTTTCTGGCCTTCACTCACTACTTCATTTTCCCTTCTTCAGTAATCTCTGCTGAAAAACAACTCTTAATTTTCTCCTTTACTCAGAAAGTTAATTTCACAGGGCACAACAAATACAAAAGCCATCCACCTTAAGCGCACACAAAACAGGTATATGTAAAATTTGGTGATCTCCATCCAAATATGACTACCTACCTACTTAGACACTTAAATATTTGAGAACTTCTTTTAAAATTTAAAAATATAAAATACATGAAGTCCCTCTCAAATGATGGTTTAACAGTGCCTCAGAATAGGCACTATTATATGAGGTGAATGCAAAAGGCCAGAAAGTTCTTCCACAATATGCAAAGAAAGGAAAACCAAATCTTAGTATGATATTGAATATTCATGTTTTCTTAAGAGAATTGGGGTAAAAATTGTTTATAGTGTTTACTGGGAGGCTCTTATGCATCAGGACTAATGCAATTTGAAAGCGTAGGCAGCTTTTTATGATCCAAAGAAATCTAATGGATCAAGAAGACAGAGGGTCACTTGGGAACCAAAGTGTTGGTAAGTCTAGGGATAAAAAAAAAAAAAAAAAAGTGTCACCCAATGCAAGGAATGTTGCTGTTCTGTTGGGAGTTGTGCCTTCACACATGGTCAGGATCCATACAAGCAACACCAGAATCCCAGTTATTATTCTTTTCTTGAGAACCAGTAAGTCATTGACCACTGACCTAACCATTTATCTTGTCTCCAGGATAAAAGCTAAATTGCAACCTTTCCAACATTCACTTTTAAGAGCAAACCCCAAATGGCTGGGCTAGACATGCCTTGTGAAATCTAGGGAAGGTACCTGAAGAAATGCATTGCCAGGACTTTTTCTTGTTAACTTCTTGCCTAATAAAAGGCATGTGGAATATGTTGCTAGCAATCCTGTCAATAGATAGGTGGTGAAGATGAAAATAAAGAATTGCAGATTATGGTTTGATCCCTTGTTTAAAACACAGCAAGTAGACATGTTACCGTCAATGGTTTTTGCAGGGATGATGAACTGAGGAAGAACTCACGGCATCCCTTAGTAAAATTAATCTTATTTTTCTTGAAAGTCCATCAGAAATAAAAACTTGAGCAAGAAAAAATGTGGCCTTCTCCCCTTGCTTTAATAAACATTTGCTTTGAAATGAATGAAAGGAACTTCTCACCGCTACACAGGTGGATGAAAGAGTAGACAGAAGAGATGAGACTCAGTTTTTCATAGGAGGAAGATGGTGCTTGCTGCACTATTTTAATAATCTGTCCATAAAGAGTGGCTACATGGTCTAAGACAAGAGAACTAGCCAATTCTAAAGGAAAACCAAAGTATTGTCTGGGAGAAAGCAAGCAAAGCATATAGAGGTAAGAACAGTTGGAAAGAAATATCTGCCTGTGAAATAATAACCATGTACCTTAGCATTTTCAGTAATGTTCTCCTTTCCTCTACATTTTAAATGTTTAGAAATGTTGAAATTATCAAAATTTTAAATTTTTTTTCACCTAACTGAAATCTCCTTACACTATAGAAATGTCTCATGGTGAGGAGCCTTGGATAACAACTGCAATTGTCATAGCGTAATTGGCAGATCCATTTGAATAAAGTAAGTATCAAAAGCCACCAAGCCAAAACTGAGACCAGCTAAACTTCTACTAATTTTTGGTAAGAGCAAATAATGAAATGAACTGTCCCTTTAGTAGATAACCCTCAGCTCCTTGTTCCAGGTATCAGATTTTTCCTAACAAACTTTGATATAGACAGAAAAAAAATTAAAGCGATTATCAACTTTCTTGAACACAAAAATTAAGACGTGATCACTCAAAACAGTACCAAAAACCTTGCACCACTTTAGTTGGCTCTGAGTTTCTACTACTTTCTACTACTTTCTACTTCTTCTACTTTCTACTACTGCCACATAATGCTCTAAGCTAAATTTAATGACTGTATCCAAAACTTCATGATGTGTACATCAGATTCAATAGGTTTCCTAATAGATTCATCATTCCCCTTTCTTTAATGAAATGTGATCATTTCACTGTTTATTTTAAGCAGACAGTAAGTCATGAGAGTAATCATCATGATTGAGATACTAAGAAAATAGGGGGAAAAAAAGTCCTAATAACATTTACTGAAAAGAAAAACTAATTCTACCATAACCCAAATGACTAATCTGTAACTTTTAAATACTGTTCTGGGGTCATTTCAAAATATGAAAACTTCCACTTGACTATGGGCGTGTTATCAATACTAAAGATTTGACTGTCACTCTTTTGAAGCTTTCTAATTCTTGTTAATGAAGAGAAAAAAAATAGAAAACTGAAGTCCTACAACATCAAAACCCTTAAATCCCCATTTTTAATCATTAAAACAATTCAATTATTTTTAAACTTAGCTCATGATTTCAAAGGTACACATCTACATTTTCTGAGGACCAGGAAATGACTATGCTACTGGGAGAGTGTTTTTTTCCCCCCTCTCTCTTATAAGCAGAATTAAATTAAATTACTTATTATAGATCTACTGAAAGCAGAATTTATTATGGTCTCGTCTATATTTTTCTCCTTTCCCCCAGTTCACCTAAAAAAAACCTGGACCACTCATCATGACTTACCTGCAAAGCAGAATTAGACACGTTTCAGGTATCAGAGCCTAAAACAATCTACATTAACAGTTGAAGATGAAAACTAAACTATCCTTAGTTATGTTCAGATCCTCCCTTTCCTTCTTTTCTTCCCTCTAATTATGAAATCTAATCTACAATAAATCTGTCCATGAGGTTCTTGACTCTACCTTTGTATTTTTAACCTAAAAATCCAATCTTAAAACAACTTCTACCAACTGATGTCCTATTGCACCCATTTTCCTTTTCTGATGCAATAAAATCCATTTTTGTAAATGAAGAAATGACACTAGCAATAAATATGTGGAACATCACCTTATTTATTTGACTCACTCAGAAAGAAACTCTCTGTGATAAAAACCACATGCATGGCTTCCTATCTTTTAAGAACGCAGAAGTTTCAAGAGTACATAAAATTTATTTTAAATAAGTTATCACTACTTATCAGCCAGCAAGGCTAAAAACACATAGATTCTTGAACTCCAAAGGGCTGTTTCTGGAGGATCTTGCTGCAACCAAACTTTAAGTTCAGAACACAGAAATACTAGGCCACCATTTAAGAATATCTACTTACACTGTCACCTGAGTTTAGTCAACTCATTAAACAACAACACAATCCCCTATCCCCCAACCCCCTCAAACATATCACATTAAGACTTATCCTCCTCTGTTTCAGGACTTAAGCAAAAAAAAAAAAAAAAAAAACAAACAGAATTTTGAAGTATCTAAGTAACATAAAGTGCTTGGTACCCATCAGAAGAACTACCAGTAAGCCTAAATTTAGGTTTCCAGGTTTAAAAAATGTGAATGGTACAGCCTGAGACTTTTTTCTGCTTATTGTTTGTGGTTTTGACATTTTGAAACTAATGTCCAAACTCTAAGTTTGACTGATCTAAAGTCCAGCTAAGAAGACCATTTTCTCACTGACTTCAACATACTCTCAATTCCATCCTGTGTCTGCTATATGAAACATGCCAGAACAACAAATGACTGCTTCTGGGCTTACTAATGGCTTTTCTGCACTTGGCTTCATCTTCTTGCTATAAATCAAGTTCCAAGTGACAGTAGCTTTTTGCAAAAAAATCCCTGGCAACTTTTCAGACTCTCAATTCGCTTTCCTTGAAAGTCATTTTGCTGCAGGTATAATGAAGAGGATTCCCCAGATAGTCTTCTTCCTTATCTATACAGCCAAAACCAAAATAAATCTCTGTGTGAACATTAAGATAGAGGTTGTCTATACAGATTTGTTTATCTTAGGAGCTGGGCTGATAATGCCATTTAAGACAAGATGATATATTTTATGAAAATAAATTACAGACCTAGTGAAAACATGGCAGTGCAACAGCTGAAACAATGGAGTATGTGGGAGCTAAGACGAGTTTTTGAGCTTGGTACTAAGTTAGAAGCATTGAATTTCAAATTATTAAATAGAAAATTTACTTTATAACTGCCATTCACAGCAGTGATCATAAAAAATGGATTTCTTTACACGGATATTCACAGTAATGACGAACAGTTCTTAGCCAAGTTAGATGGGATACAAAAATATAACTACTGTTCCAGGACAAATTTCTGTTTGAAAGGCAGAGAATATGAATGAGCACATAAAGAACAAGACTATTTCATGTTCAGATAAAAAACTTACATTGACTGAAAATTAAGGGAATTGTGAAGCTAACATGTTTAGCATTCTCTTTTAAGTGATCTTTTTAAACTACTGTGAATAGAATAGAATAGAATAGAATAGAATAGAATAGAATAGAATAGAATAGAATAGAATAGAATAGAATAATTTCAGTTGGAAGGGACCTACAATGATTAAACTGCTTGACCACTTCAGGGCTGACCTAAACTTAAAGCAAATTATTAAGAGCATTGTTGAAATGCCTCTTAAACACTGACAGGCTTGGGGCATTGACCACCTCTCCAGGAAGCCTGTTCCACCCTCTCAGTAAAGAATAGTTTCCTAATGTCCAGCCAGAACCTCCCCTCTGGCATCTTTGAACCATTCCCACACGTCCTATTATGGGATCCCAGAGAGAAGAGATCAGCACCTACCTCTCCAGCCACTCTATGGCCACTCCTCTCCCAGTTTAGACTTCTGCCTGGCATTACACTGTCCCACATGCAGAATCCAGCATTTGGACTTGTTAAATTTTATCCCATTAATCACTACCCAAAGCTCCAATCTACCTAGATCCGTCTGCAAGGCCTCTTGTCCCTCAAGAGACTCAACAGGACCTCCCACTTTGATATCATCAGCAAACTTGCTAATGGTGCATTCAACCCCTGCATCCAGATCATTGATAAATATATTGAACAGGACTGGTGCTAGATTTGAGACCCGAGGAACACTGCTGGTGACTGGTCGCCAGCTAGATGCAGCCCCATTCACTATAACCCTTTGAGCCCTGCCCTCAGCCAGTTCTTCACCCAGCACATCAGGTGCCTGCTCATCTCACAGTTGGGACAACTTCTCCAGAAGGATACTGTGAGGAACAGTATCAAAAGCCTTATTAAAATCCTGGAAAACTACATCCACCGCCTTCACTTCATTCATAGGCCGATGACCTTATCACAGAAGGATATCAAATTAGTTAAACAGGACATTCCCTTTGTGAACCATGCTGACTGTGCCTGATGATTGCATTGTTCTTGAAATGCCTTTCAGTAGTATGCAGTATGGTCTTCTCCATAACTTTTCCAGGAACTGAGGTTAGATTAATAGGTCTGTAGCTTCCTGGGTCTTCCCTCATGCCCTTCTTGTAAACTGGAATAAGAGCGGCTAGCTTCTAGTCAGCAGGGACCTCCCTAGACTCCCAATACCTTTGGTAGATGATTGAGACATATCCTGCTGTAACAATAATAACAAAAATTCAGATGATAACAATAATTCAGATATGTACTGGTAAAGCAATACCTCCTGAAATATGTCAAAGCAATGAAAGATCACAGTGTCATTAGCCAAGATTCAGGTGCATTGATGGTCCTAATGAAACACCTGTCTCTAATCAGTGCTTTTTGACTGTATTTGACTGAAAAACTTACTGAAATGCTTCCACTCGAAAAATTACCTCATTATTCTGTTTTTGCTGCTGTCATATTAAGCATGCACCAACACTACGTCACAAGATGCATTCAATATAAACAAAAGTGCTAAAATGCTATTACTATCTAACATTTTACATCACAGTAGATTCTTTGTAGCAGTTTTACAGGAAATCATTTTAATGGAATAATTTAAATCATGGTGGAATTAAATCACAATTTTGCACATGATTTATCCATTTGTAAGTGAAGACAAATTCCATTTGCTACTGAACTAGTGAGTGCTAACTTTATTAATGCATCTTTGTTACAAAGATAAACGGAACAGCAGTAAGTCAGCTGCAGAACTTCACGTCATTTACAGCAAGCACTGAAATACCTTAAGTGTTATATATCATAACAGGATTTTATATCCTGCCTAAGCCTTAGAGTATTCATAAAAGTTTCTCCCTCCCCACAGAGCCACTTAAATCACAGTTCTTTCAACCTCCTACCACATTAATGCAATGAAACCTCCTTTGCTATGTTGCATCAATTAAAAGTCATTGCTTCAGAATTGTTTTATTACTAGTTCTAATAATGAAAATATTTTTGCTTTGGCAAGTTCCATTGAATTTCAGGTTCCTTTTAATGATTATATGCTCACGAAAAATATTTTAAATACTTTTGCATGTGTTCTTTTTAGTTTTTGCTTCCTGTGTCAAGCCTTTGAAAACTTTACAATCACAGTAATAAATACTATTTTATGACCTATTGCCAGGCTAAGCAAGCTGAAGTATTACATAAATTTCTTTAGTTTCTGAATTACTTTTTCAGATATATGTGAAAAAGCATTCTTACTAGGTTTTTTCTGTATTTGAAGACTACCATTTATTACATTAAAATGGATTTAATTTTACTGTCACTTCAGTACACTAGTGTCAAACATCCTACATTTCAGCAAACATTTCTGCCATCCTATTGGTGCACTTGATAAGACATAAGCATTTGCAGAAACCACTAGCCTGGAAAGCTGGACAGACCTACTACATGAATGTCTTTTTCTAATAATTGCCTTGTTTTTTAATGCAATATTAGGCATCTCATATGAATATCTGCTGTCATAACAATTAAATTGAAACTATCAAGCTGCTTATACCACTGGATTCTTTACAGATATGCTGACATTGTCAGGGGTTGAGCAACTAATCATCGTTATCATCCCCTCAAACAGATAATCTCTAGAACTGCACTACTTTTTTTTAATCAATATGAAATATTGACATGAAAAAAATCCCTAGAATTCTGCTGTCAATTTTACTTTGATATTGTGCAGTAATGACAATTACATTGCTACTTAACATCATAAGAGTTTGTTAAGTGAGTGGACATACAGATATAATACAGATAATTGCATGCAGAACTGAGGCCACAGATTACAATAACAGGAAACATGGCATTAGATTAATTGCATTGGCTTTCATTAAGGCATTGGATTCAATTGAGACAATGACTCAACAATGAAAGCTTGCATATGTTAAACCCCGATACTGAACCAACAGCACTCTATAGAAGGCCAAGTGCCTTAAACGCATTTATAACAACTAACCCCAGGAAAAGTGATTGCATTCTAAAAATTCTTGGTGTAAGAAAAACTATTTTGTACTTATTTTTTCTATCAATTAAATGAGACAAATGGCCCACCATTTTACAAACAGATAAAAAAATAACACAATGCAAATCTGAATGACAGTTTTATTGAAATTTAATTACTCTCCATCCAGGCAGAAACTGGAAAAAGTCAGATTTATATGTACGTACATAGACACATAGCACAGCAAAACATCAAAATTACAGCACAGAAATGTAAAAAAACCTATCCTTATTCAGAACAGCTAGCCATTGTACACACAGTTAATGCTCTGCCTTTTCTTGTAGAGATTATTCGTAATTGGTATCTGTGTGCTGCTTGTATCTAGGTCAGTCTTTGAGGAACCAGATCAAAATGGTAACCTATTGTATATAGCAGGTCATGGCTCTTCAGAATTAGGAAATTTCATTTTAATTCTGTGCTGGCATCATTTGATACTGGTTCTGCAAGGACAGACTGGCAGAAGAAACATTCCTCCTCCCCCTACTAATTCCTTTTTCATTGTTCTTGTCACTAGTTTCTGACAGATTTCTGATGATTTGGGAATGACCGTCTGTGAAAAGGGACTGAATAATCATAGGTATCAATGAGTGGGAAAAAAGTATAAAAACAGTGTGTTTTAAAATTGGTCTGCTCAGGATGGCTTAGTTTGCATTTTCCAAGTGGGCAGCATATACTGACTCTTGCTATCAAAAATGCCTATAACACTATATGCAGTCATTAGATACTAGAATGGGAATACCCAAATGGGGATCATGCTAAAATTAGTCATTGAGCTGTTGTCTGGAAGTATTTAACAGGTGTAAATTCTTAGCCAAAACTGGCCAGTGAAGAATTCTTTCAAGCTAAATAGAACTGCTCTGTTTTTGTCTAATGTTATTTCAGTTCCTCTTCTTAGATCACAACTGTCAGACATCTATCTATGAACTAGCACAAGTTTCTTTTCTTTCATAGATATATAAGAACTCATATGCTTAGCCAACTTACTGATTTCAAGCCAATGTTTATCTCTTAGGACCATTCACACTGCCCTATAAATGTCAGGCATAAATAATTTTCTACTACTGCTAATATTTCAAAAACTGAAATTGATCTTATGCACATGTACAAACATGTGAATCTGAACTGGGTATTTTTATAGCATCGTATGTAAAACAGAAACTTGGCTGGATGAAGTTCAGTGACATACAAAATTCAGTGAGGAATAGAAGGAAGAAAAATAAATCTTTACAAAGACATAATGGTAGCTGGTCTTACTAGTTGACAGCAGGAAAATTTTCTCCATGTATGTTCATTAAGCAAATACAACCAACCAATCAATCACGTTTAAAGAATATGTAGGACAACACAGAGTTGAAAGAAACTTCATGAGTAAAAAAAATTGTTTGTGAAGAAGAAAGTTAGGGCAGATTTCCCCAAAAAATCTGATGACTATCGATAACTTCTTAAGACACCATAAAAGGTCTTATAAGTTAAGCAGCCTACTCTTGATTTTCCAAAGTAACAAATTTCTAAAGTCTTGACTACAGAAATTTACATTGACAATCAAGAAATTTGGGATTGCTGTTTCATTCATTCATTTGAAGTGACTTTTCTACTTTCTGGAAGAAGGTTTCTAGTGTATAGCTTTACATTTATAATGACTGTAGTACATTCTTTATAATAAAATGATGTGCAAGATAAGGGAAAATATGGACTTTTAAAACTATGAAAAAAAGTGTAACCAAAATATTCACTGATTAAGGAGAAAAATATATTTGATAAAATTTGCATCTAGGGACATGAGTGGAAATATAAAAAAGTATTAACTATAAAAAACATGAGGTGACGCACTTGCCAGAAACTTCTTACAATACTTATAGCAGTTACTACATCATTTTCATACATTTTAAATGACTAAAAACATAGCTTTTTAAAGAACTACACAAAAGTCAACAACAGATAACTGAAATCAGTAAGATCAAGTGTATAAACCTAGAAGTTGAACACAATAGTCTGCATCATATCTTTACAGTAATAGACCCTTATATGTTTAGCGATTGTTACAGAATTTAGAAGTTGCATTATTTTCTAAACCATTAACGTTAGTTACCATGTATATGCCTGCACTAAAGAAACTTAAAACACACAGTAACTTAGAAGTCAGGCATGGGAAATGGACCATGCATTTCACAAAATTATTCTTTCATATCCTGTTCTGGCTAGTGGTTAAAAGCCACCACCCCATCTTTATACAGATCAATAATTCATTAGGTATTTCAAATTATACTGCACGGAAGGCAAATCTTTTATTTGCCCAACATACATTCACATACCCACAGAAAATATTTCAACATAGTTTCTAGTATTACAGCTAAATATTTCTAATGATTTACTACTTTGTAAGCCATTTCAAGAAATCTGCATGCCATTCTATAACTGCCTATAAGGGTTTTTTTAAGCTTAAGTTCTACTGTCTACCTCTCCTATTTCACAAAATCCTTTTGTGTGACTGTCAAGCAGCTGTGTTCTCTTCCTTAATCTTCCTTGCACAGCTCCCCAGGAGAGACTTTACAACATAAACTGCAAAGTACCATTTTCACAGCAGGAACAACAGTGTTCCTCTTTGGAAAGAGGCATAATAAAAATAGGACTGTAATGAACATGCTAATTCTGGTCACAAGGTGCTACATATAGCATGATCACTGAAAGTTCAGAAAGTTTGAAGGAAAGATACTCCTTCAGCTCTTCAAAAGTCTTCCGATGCAATATATGTTTGAGATAGATAAATGTCTTTCCAGTGTATGAAGTTCTCGCACAGGTATTTTCTTGCTTTCCTTTTTTCTATCCATTCCACTTTCAAAAGCCTGTTCTACTAGCAGCCCCCTGGCAATAATCACTGTGACTATACAGCAAACAGTTAAGTCAGATAAACACTGGTATACATCGTTTATACAGCTCCAGCTGGAGCACTGCAAATTTCTCCTACCGTGCAGCTAATACCCAGAATATGTACAGTCCTTCCTCTCATTCGTCTAGAAATGAGAGACATCCCACAGCACATTTTCCAACATTATAGCCGTGCCACTCCATTTGTCTAATTTCCATGCCCACAAAGATAGCTGTCCCAGATGACAGATTACTTCAAAGTAGTTTCTTCTCATTTCAGTACTACTGGGTACAGTGAAAATACAGAAAGACACTTCTATTATCATTGAATCTATTGCTAGCAGCAGAAACCAAAAATGTAGCATCTTGGATTCATCATCTCGGTTTTTTGGTTGGGTTTTTGTTTTGTTTTTTAAACAGTGTGGAAATGTTCTGCACTTCTGAGAGTCTAATAAAAAGCTCAATTATCTCAATCTCAATCTCTGTGTGCAACAATGGACAGGGAAACACTGTTCAGTAAATATTTCACTTTTTGTTTTATGCAGCAATGACTGTTTGACATTAAATCAATCAGTTTCTAAAAAGCATAAAAAGGAATAACTGCCCTAGGCACTTCCCATAGAAATTTTACTTTAATTCTTCCATCCTTATAGAGTGCCTGTGCTACGAAGATGCTATATATCAATATTTTTATAATGCACAGTATTATCAGCAATAATAGAGAAAATTGTGGGTTGAGAAAACAAACTGCCTTCTGCTTAAGTGCTCTTACTTCCCAGACAGCAAAGAAAACAAAGCAAACAGCAGAGATGGTAGAATGCTGCTCTACTGGACCTTCTCCATCCTTGCTTAAAAGCTGCACTCTGCTGTAATCATATACCTTCTCAGCAGACAGATGAAGCTGTTTCTTGAGGTCTTTATTGTCTTCACAGAACTTTATCAAGGAATAATAATCAAAAAATAACTTAAAAATTAAAAGCAGTATACCTTAAAATTAACAGCATGGAACTGTTGCTGATTTCTCTGCTAGAAGGAGGCACCTCATCTCCACCTTCCTGAACAATTCATATACTTGCATATGACACCAGAATCCTTGTTCTATAGCCATGAAAAATGTCTTTTATCCATCATTTGCAAGACTAAAAAACAGAGTTAGGTGGCTTTAACATGAAGTTAAAGGAAAGCTATGAAAGACAATGAAAGGAAAGCTATTCTGTCTCCGGTATCTGGGGAGTATGGGAAGATCCTACACTTTATTGTCTTTTCTTGCCTATTGAACACTGATAATTTTAAATTAAAGAATCAAAGTACTGTTCTACTCATATGGCTCTCAAAACAAATTTTCAAAAGAAAAAGCTGAAAAATAAATAGCATTGACTCCTCTTGTCTGGAAGGAGTCTTCCAGACTTCTCCTTACAAGACTTGTTTCCCTACAAGTTCAGCATTTTCATGTGGGTGAATATGTCCTGGAAAGCAGCTGCCTCCTTTATATACAGAAAATCAAAAAAGCAGTTTCCATTTATATCAGACATTCACTCTTGATTCAGACTGTCACAATATTCAGCCTGGCAAGTAAAAGTTTAGCCTAGAACATTTCCTGATTTACTCTGGTAACAGAAAACAGTCTCAATACTTTGTCTCTGCTGAGGCCTTGAAATGTTATCATCTGTAGCTGCCTTTTCTGCCCTTTTTCTTTTTCACATTGTGAAGTTTCAACACCCAGAAGCTAAAGACTTTGTTTATATTCATAGTTCTTAGAGACTCAAGTACTACAGATAGTGTAACAACCTAACGCAACAGGGTAAAAACCTCTAGAACTAATGTTACTCTATACTGCCACAGATAGAAAAAGAGAAGTCTGCTCTAAAAATATGAATATATTGGCAACAATGTTGTTCTGTGCTGTGCAAATGATTTGTAGCAGCTAAACTGGATTTAGTGAGACAAATAAACAAAAATGAATATAGGTAGATAGTTAACTCCTGGGAACATCCTAATTTCACCAATGTCCCATATTAGGGTTGCAATACTTGTAGGTTGAATTGTGGGTAAACTCTGACTTCCTCCCCAGGGTGCCCTCTTGCAAGAGGCACAAATGTCAAGTTGGGTCTGTGACAGGACCATTACAGAAAGATCTGAAGAACTTGGAATATGGAAGTTATGTGTGTATATTCTGCAATCCAGTTTCACACACATGCCTCAGGGATGAGTAAAGCCTAAGTGGACCACAGATCCAACTCACTCCACTCTGTTTCCCATTTGATTATGTCTGTTAATTCCTACTCACAACTATGATATATATTTATTCCTACAGCAGCTGTGTGAGGCACAGAGGCACTCTTTCCCACAAAGGCATAATCAGATGGAGTGTTTTCCACAAGGCTACTATTGCAGACTGTACAAAGTGAAGATTTGTGTAACTTTGCAAAACAAAAGCTTATAATAGAATTACTTATCTTCCAGGCTAATACCCCTAGCACTGAACTATCCTTTGTCTTGCAAAGCAACATAGCAAGTCATTATAGCACTTCAAAATTTTAGCATTGCCAAAATTTCCTTACAATGCCCTGTTACTCTGAATGGTCCTTGTTTTCTCTGATGTTACCCTTTTATCTAAATCTACAGTCCCAGTACGCTCATGAGTTCTCATATGTTCCCAGTTTCAGATAAAATCCATAAATCTATTCGTGGGCTGAAGTATATTGCAGCAATTGCAAAAGCCACACACATTATGGCTGGAAACAACACATAGTATTTCATATTTTAATTAGACAATTAATTTTTAATTAAAATTTTAAATTTAAATTTATTCAAATTTTAACTTCATAAATAATAACGTACACTTTTTGTTCATCAGGAATTTGCATATGCATATCATTATGCATGACTTTTAAAACAGGATCTGATGCTAGTGTTTGAAGAAACACTGAGCTATTTGAGTAAGAAATATGCAGCAGAGCCACATATACCTTACCAGAAATCAATTAGATAATATGTACATAGTATTGTTAGTTGTCTCCAACAGTAATCCCAGGACTGTTAATAAAAATATAGAAATAAATCTTTTATTTTTCTTTTTTTGAATAAAAATCCAACTTCAGAGAAAAATAAAAGAAACCTCCTTGTCACCCTACATTTATTGGGATATAAGGATAAGAAAAAAAAAAAAGAAAAATACATTTTACAAATTTTTTCCTAAATTCTTTAAAGCTGACTAATCATCTTCAATTCCTACAAACAGGACCCTAGCAGTTAATTCTGCAAAGCAAATAATGCCATGTAATATCACAAGGCAGTAATCTTCATAAAAGCAACCCTGCAAACTGAAGAGTGTAATATTTCATGATGTGTCTCCAAATTCAGTTTCTATTCATCTCCAGGTGACAGAATGAAACATTCAGGTCATTTGACTACTACTATTTACTCCTCTGAGTATTATCTAGACAATAGACTTGGCAGTACATTCATATCCTCATCCCTGAAGGATAGTAGAAAAAAATGGATTTTTTCCTTTACTGTCTTCAAAAACTTCTTGCCGAAGTAAGAATACAATTCAGTTAACGTATATTTGAAATGGAAGAAGACCTCCCTTTTTTTATGTGTTGTACCTTGGGGGGAAAATCTGGCAGCAGCTTAACCTCATCTAAAAAAAACATTTATGCAACTTTTCAACATCACTGTTAAATGGGCAAATTTCTGTGTAAATGCTGATCACACAAAGCTAAGCTACCCAGGGCAGCACTAAAATGTAAATCTAACGCATTCATAAAGCATAGTTTTTTCGATTAGTAATTGATAAAATACCTGTTGTGCATGGGACTCCTGTTTCACTTATTTCTTACTTCTTTTCTTCACTCCAATCTGTCATACCCCGCATACTCACATTAACATTTTATGGTCAAAAATCATAAACACAATATTCAAGTATTATGTGAAAAACGTTGTATTTAACAGCATCAGGACTATAATGATGCCCATTTGAAAAGAACTGTACTTAACTTTCCTGGAGAGAAACATCTCTTTTACAACAACACAGCACTTTCAACTCTATGAATTAAATTAGTTATGTTTAGAAAGAACTTACCACGCAAAACAGTGAGTCTCGTGGACACACTTATTTCACCAACACTATTGGAAGCCACACATTCATAAATAGCTTCATCTCGTGGTGTGCGCAGTGGTTGTATTCTGAGAACTGATCCAGATCCATCATCAAACTCTATTACCTATAGAAGGAAACAAAAGCTGTCACAGATGTTGTTAAAAATGCCTATACCTCAGTTAATAATCTGTTCACGAAGAGTGAGTGACCTGTTCATATTCGTGTCATGAAAGCCAGGTTCGCTTTTCAAATACATGTACCAGGACAAATTCCACACAGATGGAAAAACGTTTAAGTGGCAATGTCTTGTAACATACATTGCTGCTCAGTGGGTATACTATAGCCGCTCTAAGATAAGACAGGACGGAAAAACAAACAACAAAACCCCCCTAGCTAACAAAGGCTGCAAGAAAGAATTCTGTCACTTAACGCTCTTTTATCCTGAAGTTCACAACCACTCTCTCTCCATTCTCTTAGCTTAAGTACTCTGCCTTCAAATGCCAGTTACATTCATTTTAATTACTGCAGGCTATATTCCCACTCTATTCAGAGTGAAGTTCACTCATTCATTTAGCTCCAAAACGAAAAAGGGTCAGCAATTTCTGAACAAGATAGGACTCAGTTTAGTTATGCATTTAACCCACAGAACTTAAGTAAATTTATCCAACAATGTATTAGAAAACATGTAACCAGTTAAGAGACTAAATAATAAAGTTAAAATTTAAAGTTTACTTTTTAAATTACAACATTTACACAAGAAATATCAATTTTCATATAAGAAATAATTCATTGAATTGCTCTTAGTTCCTTGTTCTGCAGTCAGAATCACATCAGATACTGGTGACTACTGTAGCACTCCAGGCACTGGAAAAGTCTTCCTAATAATTAATTGATAACATTAATCTATTTAAACTACTTTTTAAGAAAATTATTTGTCAATAATATGTTAGCACTACCATCAGATAAATGGCACTTATCAAGAACGTACAGCCAAAAAAATTAGTTTATTTTTTACAAAATAATTAATATTTGACCATTATCTTCCCATTTTCATTGTAGGAATTGCTCAGTTTCTTCTTAACAGTGGGAGAGCTCTAAGTGGTAATAAGATAGAAACGTGTTTTCCTCTGAGAAGAAATTGGTTTGATAGCTCATAGGCTGTATTACTTTTCCTTGTTCTTTACATAAAGCCACTGCCCTAAACAAACCTAGATAAGACAAAATCTCCATCTGATCTTAGCACAAACAAAAGAATAACTAGAATTCTTGGTAAATTGATATTTATAAGGTAAAGAAAACTTTCAAAATTTTAAAAGCAGACAGACTAAATTTTGTAGATAAAAAAATGAAAGCATGGGATCCAAATAATCACAGTTGTTACACTTTCAAAGAATAATTGTTATTGTTTAAATCTGAATGATGAATAATCCTAGCTGGACGGCCAATAAAAACAATTGCTGCAGACTGGGTTGGGCAAATATTGCAGAGATTAAGTTTCAAGTCTGGTGTCTCCAAAATATGTATCATAAAATGGATTTACTTCTCCTGTGATGAGTTCTCCCCTTTCTTGCATATCATATTGCATAACTAAAGATAGTTAATTCCTCCTACTCCCTCATCTACTGAATGAGATTTTTTTTTAAAGACATGGAATTTTGAATAAAACCAGCCTCATGCCACAGGGTAGAATAATGCAATTTTTTAAACTTGTTTTTTTCCCCTTCTCTGTTTCCAAGTTCCTCTGAGAGACTTCTTAGTAACTTAAAGCAGATTTCTCGAATTCATATTACTTGAATTTATTTGAAGTAAGAGGAGAAAAAAGGATCCTCCTGTATCACGCTTATTCATAGTATATACTTCCAACATAAATAAAAGATGAAAGATTAAGAGTGAAGTCTCACAAGGTCTCACTGTAGCCTTTAATTTCAGAAACAACGGATAGCTCTTACCATTATTCTGACTCTAAAAATTAGCCAGTGAGCAAGAACATTCCACATTTAATGATAAGAATCTTCAAATATATGAAGAGGCCACTGTCAAGAGAGAGGGAAAACACTATTTGTTCCCCTCTTGCTAGATAAGACAATCTGTATGTACATCAAGTTCCAGCAAAAAAGTTCAGGTTCCACATGAGAACAAAAAAAAATCATCACAAGGTTCATGAAACACTCTGGGAGGCTGTCCAAGTTTATTGAAGGGGAAAAAAAAAAAAAAACAAAAAAAACCCAAAAAACTAATCCCCAGCATCCCTGGGAAAGCATGGGGATTAGATGGCTCACTGAAGTCCTTTCCAGCTGTGTTTACTAGACTTCTATGAAGACAGGTGGCCAGCTAAAACATTTTCATGTCTTCTATTACTAAGTAATCAAACTCAGAGAAATATACAAAATATTAATGTGAAAGAAGAGGAAAAGAACCCAACTAATTATTCTCTTATTGTTTCAGGTGACAATCTCAGAATATGTTTCTTGTTTCCCAAATGTTTTATGTGTCTTTTCTGAATCTTATTTCTACTGTTCTGTTCTTATTTAGATTCTACGACATGAATTAATGGCCTTACTTTGGACAGGAAGGAAAGCTGCTTAAATACTGATGTGCTCTGCACACTTTATAACTACTCTGCTCAGTGGTTATAATAAAAAATATGAAATACTTGGTAAGTATTTTCTATTTCTTTGAATTACATTCCATCTTACTTGGCTATACAGTCCACTAAAGGCATTTTTAAAACATTTTAAATTAATTCCTTATATTCCACTCAATATTTTTTATGGAAATAAAACTGGTTTATTTTTGCTTATTCTCCCTAAAAACAGCTACACAGAAAACAATATATGAAGCAAATAAACCATGATGTATTGCAAAATAAAACTGAATCAACCCAGTAAACATGTACATGCCCAATTTTCCACTGTTTAGAACTCTCCTTGAGTGAAAATTTTGTGACCAGAAGGGGATAAATTGTGTAGAGATTATGATAAAATTTCTATGTTAATTCCTCTAGCCAATTACAGCTCTGCCTGCATATGTTCTGCAAAGTGCAAACAGTTCTTGGTGCTAGGAGTTCACATTTAAATTCATGCTTTTATTTCTTACATTGTAGTAAATATACAAGCAAATAATTATATTGATTAATTAACAAATTCCAATACCTTTAAATATTTTTTGAACAAAAAGGAATTTAAAAAAATTAGTTTATACAAGAAATGCAATTCTTTTCTGCTAATGTAAATATAACCTGGAAGCAAGGGCAAGCAATATTCCCAAATATTACTACAATTAACACAGAAGACTTCAATATTTAGTCAGCTTTTAATAAGTGTATCTTAGATCATTAACACATAAAATACATGTCATGACTGTTTTGTATACAAATTATTCATCTTCCAAACAGTTGATTTCTTAATGCAGAAGTCTCTTTTTTAACATTCAAAATAGTGAAGAGACATGGTGAAAATTATACACTCTTAGTGCCACTTTTGGTATCCATTCTACAAGCCTTCTCCCATTTTTTGAGTTTTTTCTTCATGTTAAAGGCCAATCCATATTTGACATTAATTGTTCCTGCCATTAAAAGAGGTAGTATTTGTTGTCTTAGTTCCCCCAAACAACCAGTATCCTTTGAACAGATTATCTTCACTGTTTCCTTTAACTGAAGGTTGTAGAGAGAGAGAGGAAACAGCTTTCTCTAAAGCATTTTCCTAGGTTATTGTAAGAAAAGAATCAAAAGCAAACAAGTTTTACATTTCCTCTTCAGCAGCAGGAACTACAATGTCCCTTTCATCTCTCTCTGCAACAGTGGTAAGCAAATGTGGCAGCAGAAGCAATAGCAGCCTAGGTCTGTTCAATGCACACTGTCACAAAAGGAGGTGGCTTGCTCTCTGGAGACAGCAATCACTGTTCAAATAATTTTCCCCCATCTCCTTCACAGAAAAGATAGCAGGCTGAACAGAAGCACGTCCAGGCCCCCCAGTTAGATCATGTTAGTTTAGAAAACAGCAGTAGCAGTATTCTCTTTAACAGCGCTATACATAACCAATTTGCAAAAATAAAAACTTCAAGAGACTGCTTCCACTAAATTATCCCCAATAGTCATAGCTATTTTGCTTAATCACTGATAATAAAGCACATATTGGGATCAGAAGCGAGGTCGAAATTAATGTTTTGCAGAGGAACAGAACAATGGACCTAATACCTCAAATCTCTGATTGCTGACTTTCTTTCCCTTTTTGTTCCAGACAATTTTAGGTCTTGGATCTCCTGTGGCTTGACAGATGAACGAGGCAACTCCTCCAGAAACCCCCGTCTGGTCAACAGGAGTTCTTGTAAACTTCGGTGGTGCTGAAACAAATAAAAAAATAACAAAATTAATCTAAGTAGTAAACATAAAAAAATAACCCATGTCAATAGTTCAAAATGAAGAAAGAAGGAAATGTTTGTTTCTCCAGTGACAATATTCACCTGCAAGAGAATGCATTAAAAAAATAACTAAAAGGTCAGGAAAGTACTTACAGATTTTATTAGTGAAATTCATAGTAAAATGGAAATCTGATAGCATCAGAATAGCAAGATTACACATTATATTTTATCACCATTTTAAGTACAAAATCCAATTTGTCTTCTGTTGCAAAATGAGCTCATCAATCAGCTGGAATAAGATCATGACTCATGACTTGGCATTATGATCACAGGATGTCATGAAAACAGGATTCCCACCTTTGAGCCATTAAAATCAGTGACATTTAGGAGAAAGCATCTGTAAATTTGCAGTGGTGGAGGTAAATGACTATGTATTAAGAGTCCACACAAAAAGGATTACAACACAAGAGAGATTTTTGCTTGGGGATAGTTTCACATATAGCTCCTGTCCACTCCCAAACTATTCTACTCTGTCGGAAAGAAGTGAAAAAAGATCCAACTATTGCAACAACGGGAGAGGCGTAAGAAAAGGGAGAAATAATTTTTAAAAATCCATTTGTTTTAATTAATTATTCTCTTTCCTTCTACTTCTGCTATAACATAATTAAAATTAATTTATCAGCCTTATGGTGAAACAAAACTTTAAAACTTACACCAACACAAGACATGACTTCCAAAGATTTCATATAAAAATCTATGATTATGTGTTAAACACAGTACAGAAATGTTGAAAAGTTCCTATAAATATTCACACGTTCTCTTTCTTAACTGAGAAATTTTTAGAGATCCAATACACTTTAAGATGCTTATTTGAATGATATGAATACTTATGGCTAATAAATAATTAAAAAATCCAGGTCTTTGCTATATAGTATTTCTCAGTTTTAAGTTGTTATATTTAGTCGCTCTGTAACAGCTGTTGCAATTCATTTTTGGTCTTATCTTCAAGTTTCAGCAGTCAGCTCCTTTCTGCTCTCAACGTTTTTGCTCTTCACTTTCCTCTCTTAGTTCTGACAGTTACATACCTGTACTGTACTAGTTTTCATTTCTAAGTTGCTGCTCTTCACTTCTCATGTCTAACCCTTTATCCTGCTGAACTGGTCTTCCAAAAGACCATACTTCTTGTCAGCATGTTTATTTAAATGTCAGAAACCAAGCAGATTACAAGCATGCATGTATGTAACCCTGGAAGAAATCCCAAAATAATTTAAAATGCCAAGAAAATATGATGTGGTCATTATTATAAAACAAGATCAGTATGTTATGTTATCTTGCTACATTAAATATGAGAGTATGCAGATTGTCCTAAGTTTATGAAATTAAATGAGTCTTTTATACCCCACCCCTAATTTGTAACATACCACTAAGAAAGATAATTTTCAAAAAATGCAGTAAAAATATAATGTTCCTGAAAAACTGCATTCTTTTTTCTTTAATAAAGATGTTAGGCAAAATTATTATTGCTCAACTTTTCAGAATGCTCAAGGGTCCTTGAACTATCTCCTGTGCTAATTTTCGCTGGTGAACATGTACCTGAAACCAAATGCAACAGCAAATCTGATCACAGCAAAATAGTGTTACACTACTGCCATAGGGAACTTATGAAAGAACTTCTCTGATGCCAAGAACTGCCAAAGCCATGGCAAATAAACACACTTACAGCAAGGAAACTAAAAATCGTTTCCCAAGACACAGACTTTATGCCTGGATCATAGAAAAGATGCAAATATATTCCGATGAAGAGCATCTGGGTTTCACCAAAACTACTAGCTTTGAATCCTTTTCTATGCATGTATTAACTCAGCACTAAAATATGTAAAGAGACACGACTAACTGATATGCTGATATTCTGTGGCACAAATTGTGATTATGTGCCACCAAGTGAAAAATGATGCACTGCCACTCTGTTTTTATTCTTTTTGACATTTTGTGAATTCAGTGTTGAAGCCCAAACCAACAAAAGAAAAACACTGTGTGGGCAAGTCCATCAGCACAGAGTAACTATGTATAGTAGCTTATACACAGCTTTTAAATTCTAAATTTACGTCTCACTCATACATTCAGTGACTGCCCAACTGATAATTTCAACATCAATAAAGTTAACTTACTTTCTTGAGAAAAGGTCTGTTTTAGAAAATTTGCCAGTTTTGCCATGCATTACAAGGGTCAAAGAGGGAAAGCAACTGAAGTGCCATGCTGTACATTCATTCCTGCAACACTTCACTTAACTATCTTGAGACCAGGAGAACTGCAGATATTTAAACAACAAAACAAAAGCAAGAAAAAATTACAAGCAAAGACTGTGTTGAACTATGATAAATTAGCTCTGAAAAAACCCTCCAAACTATTAATTATGTCAGTAACCAGCTGGAGTGCATGGAGGTCTGCCTGGGGATGGATGAGGAGGTGACTAAAAGCTTATGGGTCAGGATTAAAGGGAGGGCAGGGACAGGTGACGTTATAGTGGGGGTCTGCTACAGGCCACCTGACCAGGAAGACTGAGTGGATGAAGCCCTCTGTAGACGGATAGAAGCAGCCTCATGGGGAACTTCAACCACCCTGATATCTGTTGGAGGGACAACACAGCAGGGCACAAGCGATACATGAGATTCCTGGAATGCATTGATTGTAACTTCCTTCTCCAAGCGATAGAGGAGCCAACGATAAGAGGTGCTCTGCTGCACCTTGTTCTCACCAACAAGGAGGAGACTGTGAAGCTCAAGGGCAGCCTTGGCTGCAGTGATCATGAAATGGTGGAGTTCAAGATCCTTAGGGCAAAGAGGAGGGTGCACAGCAAGCTCACTACCCTGGACTTCAGGAAAGCAGACTCTGGCCTCTTCAAGGATCTACTTGGTAGAGCAGCATGGGATAAAGCCCTGGAGGCAACAGGGACCCAAGAAAGCTCATTAATATTCAAGGATCACCTCCTCCAAGCTCAGAAGCAATGAATCCTGACAAAGAGGAAGCAGGTAAAAATGTCAGGAGGCTGCATGGATGAACAAGGAGCTCCTGGACAATCTCACACATAAAAAGGAAGACTACAGAGGGTGGAAGCAATGACAGATAACATGAGAGGAATGTAGAAAAACTATCTGAGCACTCAGGAATCAAGTCAGGAAGTCCAAAGCCATGACAGAATTAAATCCGGCCAGGGACGTCAAGGGCAACAAAAAAACCTATTACAGGTATGCTGGTGATAAAAGTAAGACTAGGGAAAATGTGGGTGCTCTCTGGAAGGAAAAGGTAGCCTTAGTCACCCAGGATACGGAGAAGGCTGAGGTACTCACTGTCATTTTTGCCTCAGTTTTCACCAGCAAAGGCTCCAGCCACACTGCCCAAGTTGCAGAAGACAAAGGCAGGGACTGGGAGAAGAACTGCCCACTGTGGGGGAAGATCAGATTTAACAGAATCACAGAATCATCAATGTTGGAAAACACTTTGAAGATCACCTGTCCAACCATTAACCTAACACTGACAGTTCCCAACTACAGTATATCCCTCAGCGCTATGTCAACCCACCTCTTAAACACCTTCAGGGATGGAGACTCCACCACATCCCTGGGCAGCCCATTCCAATGCCTAACAACCTCTTCTGGAAAGAAATGCTTCCCAATATCCAGTCTAAACCTTCCCTGATGCAAATTGAGGCCATTATCTCTTGTCCTATCCCTTGTTGCTTGGTTAAAGAAACTCATCCCCAGCTCTCTGCAACCTCCTTTCAGGTAGTTGTAGAGGGCGATGAGGTCTCCCCTCAGCCTCCTCTTCTCCAGACTAAACAACCCCAGTTCCCTCAGCCGCTCCTCGTAAGACCTGTGCTCCAGACCCTTCACCAGCTTTGTTGCCCTTCTCTGGACACACTCGAGTAATTCAATGTCCTTTTTGTAGTGAGGGGCCCAAAACTGAACACAGGAATCGAGGTGTGGCCTCACCAGTGCCGAGTACAGGGGTAAGATCACTTCCCTGTCCCTGCTGGCCACGCTATTGCTGATGCAAGCCAGGAGACCGTTGGCCTTCTTGGCCACCTGGGCACACTGCTGGCTCATTTTCAGCCGGCTGTCAATCAACACCCCCAGGTCCATCTCTGACTGGCAGCTCTCCAGCCACTCCTCCCCAAGCCTGTAGCGCTGCTGGGGGTTGTTGTGGCCCAAGTGCAGCACCCAGAATTTGGCCTTATTGAAACTCCTACAGTTGGCCTTAGCCCATCGCTCCAGCCTGTCCAGGTCTCTCTGCAGAGCCTCCCTACCCTCAAGCCGATCAACACTCTCACCCAACTTGGTGTCATCTGCAAACTTACTGAGGGTGCATACAATCCCCTCGTCTAGACCATCAATAAAGATGTTAAACAGGAGTGGCCCCAAAACCGAGCCCTGGGGGACACCACTCATGACCGGCCACCAACTGGATTTAACTCCATTCACCACCACTCTTTGGGCCCAGTCAGCCAACCAGTTTTTTACCCAGTAAAGCGTGTGCCCATCCAAGCCTCGAGCAGCCAGTTTCACCAGGAGAACGCTGTGGGAAACGGTGTCAAAGGCCTTACTGAAGTCAGGGTAGACAACAGTCACAGCCTTTCCCTCATCCAATGAGCAGGTCGCCCTGTCATAGAAGGAGATGAGGTTTGTCAAGCAGGACCTGCCTTTCATAAACCCATGCTGACTGGGCCTGATCATCTGGTTGTCCTGCATGTGTTGTGTGATGGTACTCAGGATGAGCTGCTCCATCAGCTTCCCAGGCACTGAAGTCAAGCTGACAGGCCTGTAATTTCCCAGATCATCCTTCCGACCCTTCTTATAGATGGGCATTTCATTGGCCAATTTGCAATCTGTCGGGACCTCCCCGGTCAGCCAGGACTGCTGGTAAATGATGGAAAGCGGCTTGGCAAGCACCCCAGCCAGCTCCTTCAGCACCCTTGGGTGTATTCCATCAGGTCCCATAGACTTGTGTATGTCTATGTGATGCAGTAGGTCACTGACTGTCTCCTCCTGGATTGTGGGGGGGTCATTTTCCCAGTCTCTGTCTTCTGGCTGAGGAGGCTGGATTCCCTCAATACAACTAGTCTTGTTATTAAAGACTGAGGCAAAGAGCCATTAAGGACCTCATCCTTTTCCTCATCACTCGCTGGCGTGTTTCCTCCTGTGTCTAGCAGGGAATGGAGGCTCTTCCTGGTCTTTCTTTTGCTGCTCACATACTTACAGAAACATTTCTTGTTCTTGATTGCTGAAGCCAGAGTAATTTCCAGCTGGTCTTTAGACCTCCTGATTTCCGCCCTGCACATCCTCACAGCCTCTTTGTAATCACTGTGAATGGCTAGCCCCTTCTTCCAAAAGCCGTATAATCTCCTTTTCTCCCTGAGTTGCAGCCAAAGCTCCCTGTTCAGTCAGGGTGGTCTTCTCTGCTGCTGGCTTGTCTTACAGCACCTGGGGACAGGCTGCTCCTGTGCCATTAAGACTTCCTTCATAAAGAGTGCCTAGCCTTCCTGAAGGGACCATCTCCCAAGGGATTCTGTCAAGTAGCTGCCTAAACAAGACAAAGTCAGGTCCTTGGAAGTCCAGGATGTCAGTTCTGTTGCCCCATCTCCTGGCCTCTCTAAGAATAGAGCGCTCTATTATTCATGATCGCTGTGCCCTAGTCATCCTCCAACCGCCACATCATCCATGAGTCCTTCTCCTTTCACAAAGAGGAGGTCCAGCAGGGCACCTTCTCTGGTCAGTTGATTTGAGACCATCTAAGGAACCTGGAGGCGCACAAGTTCATGGGATCTGAGGAGAACTGTGGGTTCTGAGGGAACTGGTGGATGAAGTGGCTAAGCCACTATACCTCATATTTGAGAAATTGTGGCAGTTCCCGTTGACTGGAAAGATGGGGAGGGACTCTTTATCAGGGAGGGTAGTGATAGAATGAGGGGCAATGGTTTTAAACTGAAAGAGATTAGATATGAAGAAGAGATTCTTCCCTGTGAGGGTGGTGAGACACTGGAACAGGTTGCCCAGAGAAGTTGTGGCTGCCCCCTCCCTGGAAATGTTCAAGGCCAGGTTGGATGGGGTTTTGAGCAACCTGGTCTAGTGGAAGGTGTCCCTGCCCATGGCAGGAGGCCTGGAACTAGATGATCTTTAAGGTCCCTTCCAACCCAAACCATCCTGTGATTCTATGATTCTAACCAACCAACAGAAAACCCCCACCATATTCCACTATTAGGTTTTATGTTACTGCCAGTCACCATGATATCTACGGTTGACATGCTTTTACTAATATTCAATATATTGTATTAATGACAACAATAATAATAAAAAAACAAAACAAAACAAACAAGATAAATAAAGGTGAACCCTTCCCACCTTATCAGACACTCAGAAATTCTCCATTAGTGCTGTTCAGGTAAAAATTTTACACCAAACCTAATTGTTGTTAGATGTAGAACTAGTTTTCTGACAATTTCTTCATCTAGGACAGCGCCAAACCTGGTAAAGGACTATAAGTGCTATGACTCCTTATGAAAATTGCTTACCAGCTTCTACAGAGCTGTATCTACATAGTGGAGTTACAGAAATAGGGCTGAATACCCAACATGGCTTTGGTAGCTACCTGAAGAAGAACAGTATTTTTGCAGTCCTACATGAAGTTTTGCTGGACCAATGATTAGTAAAGCTATTGTTTGTTAATTAACAACACTTGCTACAAAGTATTAGAGGCAAAAGACAAATGCATTTGTTATATAATGATGCAATTCCCTATTTGTAGACATTTTCCAAGAAAAACAAGGTTTTAAGTTTGTGTATAAAGATGACATTATTGTATATGAAGACTGATATCATCTATTTCAAGAAAAAAGTTTCACATTCTAGTATAAAAGGGAACTGGGATGATATTTGTGTTTCACTTAGACGGTAATCTAGCAGAAAGAATAAGGTATGTGGCTGGTCAAAGTTTCCTTTTGCATAAGTAATTCCTGTAAAAAAACATTGCCACAACTCTTCTCCAGTGCCTAATCTTGAAAGTAAGACAGTTATCTTTGAGGTATCATATGATATCAGAGACGGTGAATTATTATTAGAACACAGACAGTTTTATCTGAAACAGGAAACTTATAGCAGTCCCGTAACTTCAGACATTTTAATGCATATAATGGTCATTTTCAGCAGTTCAACTTTACATTCACAAAACTAAATTTAATTTGGCAAACCAGTTAAATTCTCCACTTCAGGCTCAGCAGCTGCACCAGAAGGATAATAATGTCTGCATGTTTAATAGGTGTTGTGAGGGTAAACTCATTTATGGTCAATAGATGCTCAGACTATGGTGAAAGTAGCCAGTCAGCCATGGAGAAAGATAGGTATTCTGCAATCCATCTTTTCATTATTCAATAAACATGTTCATCTTGTTACATATAAAGTGACCATCATCAGTGTAAGGGTATGTGAAATCATAACTCAACAGAACCAAAAAAGTAAAGTAGTATTTGTTGCCTTTATCTTTCTAAATGTTCTTAATTAAAGTTTTACACAAATTATCTCCACAATTGATGTTGTCAGTTTCTTAACATTAATTCTGACTTAAGCTGCTAGGCACTCTGATAGCAAACATGATTACACCACACACACACAGTTGTGCTTATTAACATGAGGGCATTTTTGATTGAGAACTGACAACTATTTTCAATCTCCCTTAACAAAAGCAGTGCAAAGTCCAACAAAAACACTCTGCAGCACACTTCATTAAGCACAGCAACAATCTATATGGGAACCTTCCAGTGCAATTAAATCTGCCAAAAAAAATCAGTTGTAATAGGTTACCAACTATGATATCACAGCCTTTCACCACTTTTGAAACTCTACTTGGTCACATTTCAATAAAACTGCAACTAAAATAACAGAAGTGCAATTAAAATAACAGAAGTATAATTCAGTTAAAATCAGCACCTCCTATTTCTGGACTTGAACTCTTGTGGGCATCATCAAATAACACAAGTTTTGTTTGCTTCATCTTGTTTATCTACCAGTGCCTACTCAAGTATTTGTGCTGACACTGAATGTTGATACTTTGTCAAGGGAAAAATTTTACAGCAGAAGATTTCTGTAACTTGGATTTATGGAGAGTACCACAAGCTTTGTCACCAAAGGCCTGAGGGTTACCACCCTCTGCTGCTTGTTACACACTTTTTGCTGGGACTCCCTAAAAGCTCGAATGGCAACGACTGAGCTACTGCAAATTACACTCTAATACAGGAAGGAAAACTGAATTTATTGGTACCTCATCTTAAATATACTGAGCTTTAATTTGTTTGTTTTAAGGAGTTTAAATCCTTAGAAGTTAGGCTGCTGCTTCAACAAGCAGTCAAACTGTCCCCCAAGGGGGCACAGGAACTTCTGAAATAGAGATAGTTTACAATTATCCAGAAAGCTGTCCTTTTTTGCATATCAAAGCTCCATAAAATATATTTATAACATGACACTAAAAGAAGTCACTTGGATTGGAATGTTTCCATAACTTTGCACAAGCATAAGACATCTCTTTCTTCTCTTTTGCACTTCCACATTGTCTTTTCTAAGTTTAAGAATAGTTGTGAAGTAGTGAACGGAATTAAGTAATTCACATTTCATCATGTTATGGAATTATGTGTTTTAACTTTGCTTTTCTATACTCTGCGCTGTGCTTTGAAGATTTGTAATATTTTTCCTCTGCACTGAAATAAAATGTCTGACAAAATGATTTTGAAATTAGTAGTTCACCCCCCTTCTTTCCACAGCTACTGAGACCTATTCTTTTGTAGAGACATTTTTATGGACATAAGTCCTCTAATTAAGAGATGAATATGAAATTAAGACCTTCTTTAAAGGTAAAGTGAGAGCTAATGTCTACAGCCAGGTACAGCAAGCTCAGCATGCAGACCTACTATGGACAAATATATAGACAATTAAGACCTTAATGTATTTCTGTTTCTAGAACCTCTATTTGGGGTGTATGGAAGTTCCTAGTATACCATAATTCAGCTTATGATTAATCTTTATCATATGCTTGAAATAGGAAAAAGTTTCTGAAATCAGAATAAAAATTTCCAAAAATCATATTCTATCATATCCTCTGTCAGCCATTCATAGCAAGTGTGACTAAAGTAACAAAGACATCAGAAAAAAATGAAAAATGCTAAGATGCTTCTTTCAAAAGCCCCATTTACTTGTAAATTAACGTATACTGAGACTCCTGAAAAATTACAGTAACTTTTTGGTTGTAAAGACTTGGTTTGTAGCAATATAAGCTGGAAGATGATACAGTCACTACTGTTCCCATGGAACTTTTTTATGTGACACTCAGAAATGCAAGTTGAGCGCAGAGTAAACAATGTGGTTTGGCAGGTGCCCGTGAACTTCGGGATACTCCACACACACTATCACAAGAATCACTGTCACTTCATGTAGAGCCCCTATTTATTACTGGTCTGGTGACATCAAGTTTCAGTGGGGTATGTGACTGGACTCATTCCTAGTTATAAATTCTGAAGACATTATTCCCATGTCAAATAATGCACCCATAAAACTCCTACATGGGGTGAAAAAGAAAACAAAAAATTAAAAAAAATTACTCTTTATTCACCCCATATCCCACTTTGCAGTATTCATTGCATCCCACTGACTTATCAGGAGCTGCTATATATTCTAAGTCAACAGGCCGCAAAATGGTTGACATTCAATAACGGTGAAGGCTCCTGTCCTGGTAAAAATGAACAAATAGGCAAACGTTGCATGTATTCTCAGCCTGATGCTGTGTAGATATGTTACAAATTACATCAATTATTTTTCATTTCACAATTCCTCTAGGAGTTAATATACTATAAAAACTATTTTATATATATGTAATATTTAATAGAAAAGCTTTTTGTGCTCATTAAGAAGAATTTTCAAAGCATACTCATTTACAGCATTCTCTGCTAATTTACTCATTAATCATAATTTATGACATCCGTTAGACTGATCATTGGTATAAGCAATTGTTTTGTCTTAATTCTAACCTGCACTTACAGTGGACCTGTAAATTGGCTATGTAAGAAAGTTAATTAGCTTCTTATTTCTATAAGGATGAGTGACAATTTGTATTCATTAAATCTGCATAAAGAAATCCCAAAGTTACCAACTCATACGTTCTTAAAGGCACTTGTCTGTCAGTCACAAGCTGGTGAAATTTTTCTGCCTCTCACCATAATCATCTTAAAACTACATCATCCTTACATTCTTCAGCAAGAAAAATAGCAACAATGCAATCTTCACATGACATCATACTCTGAACAGCTGAATAGTTTTATTAGCCTGAGCATGAAAATTACCTGTTTTTCATCTTTGAACTACTAATGCAATCTACCTACGCCAACTAATTCCAGCTGAAGACCTTAATCCATTTGGTTCACAAAAGTTATTTGCAGGTACAGACACAGGTTTCACAAAATCCTGGGTGAAGGAAACTAAGCTATTTCACTTTACAGGTGTCACAACATCTTCTTGAAAACACACCCCTACAACAATGCTCATAAAATATTTATAATACAATCAAAACATTTATCTCCACACCTCCTTTCTGCTACTTGTATTCTAAAAACAAAAGCACACAGAAGAAACAATTACATCAAAAAATGTCCGGTTTTTTGAGTGGAGTTGTTGGGATTTTTTCCGATTTATTGGTCATCTCCAGTTTCCCAGCCTTCAATCAGCCAGCATATACCCATGCTACAAATTTAGAAAGCAGTTCAAAAAAAGATTATCACTTTCTGATTTCTCAAGGAAAACATTAAAAGTCAAGTCTCTCTTTATGTTTCCAAATTCTCTGCAATGCACAGTGTCAGGTTACTAGGCTGACCACTGGGTTTATTCTTCCCTGAAATATAAAATCAAAAGACATACATACAAGTAAGGCCTTACAGGTAGAATAGGTAGGTTACATTTACTAATGTTAAAATAGCACATTCCTAATATGTACCTCTAGACTGTGCAAAACCTTGCTACCAGCTCATTTCATTGTGGATTATGCAAGCTTTTTTAGAGACAGACATTATCTGAGCCCTAGAGACATGGGAGGAATACAAACCAACACAGACAGCAGCAGACATTTATTTGCCAACTAACATCATCCCCCCCCCCCCCCACTTGCATACTCATTTACAATTTATGGTAACTGGGAGAAAGAAAAAGGCTTTCAAAAATAAGAACCTATGTGAAAAACCTGTAAAAAAGCCTTTTATTAACAATATAGACCAATACATTTATATCCTAAGTAGGACAAAGCCCAAGAATTTATTGTTGTGCTTTTTCTATTAAAACTATTGCTGGCAATCTGATAACAATTAAATTGGTTTCATGACAAATTATTCAGACATTTACTGTAAAACTGAGACCAGCCATTAACTACTGCCCTGGCAGAGTGCTATTTTGCTAAGTCTAACAGGAAGCTAGGGTTGATGGGCCATTGGAGTCAGCCTCCCTGATGATCAGAACAGAGAAGGCTCCTGAAGACAGACCTACTCCCACCCAGGTCTCCTCTTGCCTTCAACCCCCAAGTTGGATATGCAGCTTTACCTGCAGTACTACACATGCATTACCTCACTACAAACTTTAACCTTCTTTTAAATATCACTACAGAAATGAAACAGTTTTACACATTTGTTTCTAATCTCCCCTTATTTACTCCAGTGTCTCTTCAGTTGTTTCTACACAAGAATTCTGGTTTATGCTAGTTTAAGAAAAGAGAATCAGGATGCTTGAATCTAGTATTTGATTCACCTGAACACTGGAAGATGTAGGCATAGCATCAAGCACCAACTATGAAGTAAATGCACAGGAGGGCAAGAATTCTCTTTTTTTTTCCTCCCCCCCCCATGCCTATAGGAATTCAAACACTGTAAATTCAAACACTATAACCCAACTGCACGTTTGCCTTTAAGTTATACAGCAGCACATATGTTCAAATGCACGATACAAACTAAAATAGGTATAAGCTTGTGTGTATACATAGTATTTATCACATACAGTATATGTAAAATCTGGGTGGGACATAATCTACCAGAGTTAGAAAGGGGAACTTGCTAGTTAATCCAGCACTAAGCCTTCTTCCAGCAGCAAATGAAAAGCATAAAGCCTCTTGAATCTAAACGGTTAGTGATGTGCACCACTTCATCCCCCAGAAACATTACATAACCTTGTCATATTCACTAATTTAACGAAAGGAAATGACAATTCAAAGTCCTCTACTGCTTCTTTTTCAAATTTTAATGTCTGCAGACTGCATATGAATTATTTGGTAACTGAGAGCTGACATGCCTTTTCAATGTGCAAAGTAGAAGCAGTGGATCTTAAAATGCTAGGCAAGCTGATCTCTTTCCAAAGGAGTTTTGCTCTAACAGAAAAGGGGGAATAACTAGATCCTACAGGTAAGAGTTTCAGTTAGTGACTGAGAGTACTGTGTTATGACTAGAGAGATGGCCTCTACTGGTGTTTCAGTCTTACTAAAACTCTCAAAATATAGATACCAAAACTAGGAAGAATAACACTGGGGCGCTTTAACAACAGAGTGAAGCTTCTACTCATTATTTATTGAAACATAACAAAAAGCATGCTTGGCCATTTATACACAGAGCAGATTGCTGATTAGCAACTGTGAAAGCAAAATCACCTATTTAATGATAAGACTGGCTCAAAGAGAAAAGAAACCATCAAACTTTATATAATAAATATGGTTCAGTGTTAATCCCTGACAAGAAACCCATATAAGCAAATATGCTTAACTCCCATTCAAGCAGAAGAGAAATTAATAGTATTCTGCCTGGGAACAAACCACATGACTTTCTTTCATCTAAGTATCATCTTTCTTTCCCAACACTGGAGGCAAACTGCCTTGTTACCAATACCCCAACCGGCCAGCACATCAAAGGGGAAAAGCATTCTGTTACAATCTGCTACTATGTTCCGTGAAAGTGACCTAAGATCCTAGTCTTTTGTACAACATGACTATATGGGTGAAATGCCTTAATGTTATCCCCTTACTGTAAAATCATCCCTAGGTCAAGCCAGCTGAAGGAAAAAGAAAAATTTATAAAACTCCAAATACGTATGTTATCAAAGTTTATAAGGAAACGGGTGATAAAAATTTGAAGTTATTCATTCTTTCTACTGCAGTTACCAAAACCAAAACACCTTCCTTCTCCATTCCTGTTTTCAGATAAGGTGAGGAGGCTTAGCTTAGGGACTAAGCCCTAAGCTTGGCCAAATACCTGTCCCCAGCCTTCATCCCCAACAGATGAGGAATATACCCAATCTGTTCCTTGGGTGTATGAACTTTATATTCACCAAACCTGTCTCAAATATAACTGACCTTCAACTTAGTGAGAAGGTGGTTTATATCTTCTCTTTTGAAGCATTCCAGACAGAGTCATGTCCTGTCCTGGTGATAAACACAGGTTTTATACCCCTTTCTTTGTTGGTTTAAACTATTAAACTTGAGACAAATGTGTGTTTACATCTAACCAAATCTTACAGTCCATATGAACATATACAGTTTGGGGCATTAAGGGGTTTAAGATGACTTCTACTTGCAAACCAGCATTAAAAGATGGCATGACTTGACATAAGCGTAATTTATTGAGCTAAACTGATTAGTAAGAAGACTATATCATTAAGCTTGCTATAAAATAAAAAAAATACTATTTAGTAGAGACTCATAAATCATTCTTTCCTTCTTACTACTTCATCACAGAATTTGATAAACACCTCTCTATTAGCTGTAAAATGCTTACCATTTGCCTACAACAATCGATTATATGAAACCTAGATGTCCAGCCAAGTAGAGAGAATATATGTTCCTCTTATCAGCAATGATGTGAGAGCTGTGCAATGCAGTCCAGCTTCAGCTGTACTAAAAGACAGGTTAGTGTGGGCTGTAAGATGATACATTACTGATGCATAAGCAGACATTCATAAACTAGGTCAGAAAACTGTTTATAGGTATTAAAAAAGATTCAGTGACTAAAGGCCCCAGTGGATCATCCCAGTTCCTTCCCTACAAGTCACTTAAGATACATCAGTATGGTAAAACAGTACAAGCTCTGGGATATGGTCATGCAGATATAAAAGCACTGATTAGAATGTATTTACACTGGCAGTATGTTTGATACTGTGTGTTTTCAGTACTAGCTCCTGCTGTGAATATAAGCTCCTACAAGTCCCATTTTGTTGTCAGTAAGGACAATGCACTGCCAATATGCAAAAAATACTACTCCTAAAGTGCAATTTTGTAATTAAAACTGCATCTGCTCTATGAACTTCTACAGGAGCTATATTGCTCTAACTCCTCATCAATAAAGTTATGCCAGAAGAAATTTGAAGTATATTATATATAATACATTCAAGAATGTGAGAACAAAAACCTTATATAAAGGTATGCACAACAATGCTGTAACGAGCTCAAAAATTCAATTAAATAGTAGAAACATAGCCAAAAGAAACATATGACCAAATAAAGGTAAACCTCTAATTACTACAACTCCTTTTTTGTTTTGATTCTGATATGGGACAGCACTTTGTACAATGATTTTCTTCAGTCTATTACCTAAAATCACTGAAGAATACAATTATTTGATACCTTATATGTGGCTGTAGCATTGCACTTGCTTTACAAGAATCTTGCATGGTTATTCATATTACTGAAGTGATTTTAGGATAATTTCCAGTGGTTAAAAATACACCTTTAATAAATACTCTTGGCTCACAGTGCTGTGTCCAGCTTACACCTATCTCATCTATATCTCACCAATGATGTCTTCCATTCTTACCTCTTTAATACAAATATATTCTTCTTTAAAAAAAGGAGATACCAAGAAATGATAACACTACACGGAACTGACATTCAGTCAAGGGCATGCTATTTAAAGTGGGATGTAATGACAAATCCAGGGTGGAAGAGAGTCTTATGTGCAGCCAGATACCATGCTGTAAGAGGAAATCTTACACTAGCATTCTCCAGCTTCTTTTGCCATTGAATACAAAGCTTTTCCTCAATTGAAGAAGCCAGAAATTATTCTGGTTCATTCACACAGGTTATTGGCAGTGTCAAAGTTAAAACCAGTGCCAAGTGATTTTTATTAATATGATGTATACAGATCGTGAAGAGCCTCACTTGTGTTTGGCCTTAGAAGGAATTTCCATCAAATACCACAATTCTGCTTTAGCCTCACTTGAGAAAATCAACTGTGGCCCAGACACAGGGACTCTCATTCCATTTTTAGGCTCCTCTCATGCGACATCCTTGTCTTACACTCTTCTTGCTCAATCCACATCTGTTCTGAGGCAAAGCTAAACAGACCAAACTGGAACCGTCTAGAACAACTCAGGTGTGTGGTCCTGAGAGAGTCAGTGAAGGCAATTCAGAATCGACAAAGTTAATTCACCTGGACTTTACATCATGCCTTATCTGTGGAGTGACTGTACTTTACAGTGAAGGACACTCCATAAATCCAGGCCGTGACTGTACAACTGAAATACCGATATGCTGAGGTGATCTTAGCAGGGTCTAAAATACATTTTCAAGTTAGTGATTTGACACTAAGTACTTGCAATACATGCTATAATTTCATCCAATCTACTGTTTTTAAGGCATACTTGGTGTTTTAGAAGATTACAAAATACAAGCTTGAAAGAGTTTTGTAGAACACAAGGAAGACCTGTTTCTTAAAAAACCTAATTTACATCTGCCCTGTCAGAAAGATTTTCACTCTGAAACTCCATCATAATTGGAAAGCACAATTCATGCCCATCTTTAAACTAAAAGTAAAAATTACTGAAATATAACTACCAATAAAGGATTGCTCTCTTCATTTTTTTTTCACAGGCAAATACATTGTTTCCAATTATTATAAAACTAAAAAGTAGCATCAATCCTCGTCATGCTTCTCAGTTCACATCTAGGTAGTAAAAAAATTCAGAAAATAAATTCACTGAAGTTTGGTCCGAAGAGATAAAACTGGAAGTCAAAAACAGTGAAAGTGACAGTTGGCTACTGGACAGAAGAGAGGGCTGAGAGCCAAAACTTTGTAACTCTTATCCTATCTCTGCTATTTCCTTCTTGTTTAGCTTCAGGCAAATTACTTAACCTCCATGACTCAATTTCCTTACTTCCAGGATTATACTACTTACATACGTCACAAAACATAGTGGGGAGTATTATAGTAGTTACTGTCACTATGTTTACAATTTTGTGTAGGGATTTGTGTTCATCCATTGAATGAGAGGCCTGAAAAATGTTCCAGTTTAAGTCCTCTCTACTTATAACAAGGATAACACCTCTATGAGGGTGAAGGAAAGAAAAACAAACAAACTACACTCAAATCTTCAGAGTGTCAGTGAAAACTGGTAGCTATTTGGCAAAGTTATTAGTCTTTGAAAATTGCAGTCCTCTGCATATCAATATTACAAAATGTTGGTTTAATTAACACTCTTTTCTCCAAGGAAATCAGCTTACATTGCACAAGTGTACTGAATAAGAACTGCTCATTTTCACACAGAGGTATGTACTGAAAGTGGTTATCTTCTATGAAAATATAATAAATTATTTCTGCAAAATATATTGCCCTGCATCATAATTGAAATTCAAAGGTGTATAATTAATATTGTGCATGTCCATTTAAGTAATAAAATTAAACATTTTAATTATGCAGCCATGTTAATTATAATATTCACTCAAAATATGCATTATAGAACAATAAATATGTGTAGATATGTTTACATCTAAGTGATATGCATGTACAAAAATTAGAAATTTAGGAAAACTGTATTTTACACATTAGACTTCAGCAGCCTCTTGAAAGTATACTTTAAAATGGCTGAATGTTTCCTGGAGAGAACTGAGAACCTGGGTTTGCCATCTATGAACTCAAATTTCTAGAGGTCTAAATCTCAATAGCATATTCAAAATGTAGAAAGTATCTAGTGTTTAATCATTGTACTGCATCATCAAAGCAACAATCTGCTCATAGGAATCACCCAAAAGTAAGGTAAAATCTGTATTGTTGGAAAACTTCTTGATTTTTCTCTGATTTTTCCTTCTGGTTATAAGACAACCAGAAATAAATTTATCACAACAAAAGTGAAACTACTGACACAAATTCATATGAGGTTAGACTACTGAAGCTGGTGATACAAAGAATATAGCAGGTCACCAAAGAAACCATGCACTAGCTGGCCTCAAACATCCAAACACAAGAGGAACTGGGTTGTGGAAAGTCAGGAATAAGAAACAACCTGAAAACATGGTTCATTTCATGAAAAAATGCTGAAAAGCAAAAGAGAAGCAGAAATTGCTGGTCAAGCAATGCAGAGAGATAACCCAAACCAAGATGAATTTCAGGTCTATTTAAGTAAAAATGTAAGTAAAAGTAAGATCTTTACATATGAATATATAGCCAGTCACCTAAGTTTATTAAAAAATAAAATGTTTGAGAACTTTGGCTTTAGTACGTATAAAAGTTGCTTGCTCCAAGGGCTGTCTGAAAAGTCGTAATTTACTCTTCGTGTTCCTTAACATGCAATGCATTGTATAGAGCAATAGTAAAACCTCTTGAATGAATTCCTTTATTGTTCATAAATCAAAGAATCAATTACTATGTATATTATTCCTTCACTGAATGCCTTTAGAAAAGCAGCTTCTGGAGGTTCAATAATTTGGCATATCACTGTATCAAAAGCTGGCACACACAACTGGAAACAATTCTAATTAGAATTAGCAATAAATATTTAGAAGTTATACTTTGATGTTTTCACATCTAATGCCAAACCTCTTTCACAAAGTAGACAGCTTTCAAAAAACTCCAGAAAAAATAAAGTCTTTGAAGAGTTTTTTTTTTTTCATTATTCTTAACAGTGCTCTTCACTGTAATAACACAATATAATGCAATATAGAGTACCAAAGCAAAAGGAAAGTGGGAAGAAGAATCAATATAAAATTATTACTGACAGAGATGGAAATCAGCAAAGAAAAGCCCATTGGAGTACTTTTTTTAATGTGTTTGGCCCTAATCCCAGCAACACAGTTAGTGATGAAGAATATATGGTTTAAATTTTTCTAAACAGAGAGTGGTATGGTATGTTCATATGTGTATGTTGACCTTTTGCATCAGATCATAGCATAACATCAGCAGATATGACAGGTCTTTCGCTGTTTGTTTAATTAGCTTACACTGGTATAGAGGAATACATCTGCTGGGCAATGTTAAAAGTATAGTTCTCACTCTTCCCAATACAGGAGCCTGTATTCGTCGAGGAACTCCAGCCTGTGACATTCTACTTGATATCTACTTGATATCAGAAGCTAGAAACATTATGAACTAATCCTGTTTTCTGTTTATTTTGAAAGTTCTGAAAAATTATTTGGTGTACTGACTTCTCTGCTGTTGTCCCGTGCTACTAGGACAAGAGTAGTAGGATGTTCGCAACTGTCCCTTCCTATAGACAAAGAGCTATATGCATGTATATGCAGATGCTAAGAATCAAGAAATATAGTGTATACATGGCCAGTCTGTTCTTAAATTATTTTGTTATAAATATAAAATCAAAGGAAGAAATATAAGGAAAAACAAAATCTGAGGTAGTTTAATTTTAAAAAGAAATGCTTCACTTACCATGATTAAGAACTGCTGTTATTTCAAGGAAATTATCATGCTTTGAGAATAAGATTACAAATTACCAGTCATTTAAAAACAAAAAAAAAGAAAAAAACCCAGAACTTATAATGCCTGACTATATAACTTATCATGGCAAACAAGATGCAAACTAAATAATGCTTTTGCTTCTGAATGCATCAGGCTAACCTATCTCTGTGCCTATTCATAGCACAGAAAAAAAATCCCAAGGCTTCAAAGAGTATTAAAAGCATCCCCTCACCTTTGAGTTTACCCATACTGCAGTCACTCCTGTAATTACAGTTACATACACATGTTCTAATCAGTTTTTAATTTAGGTAAGGCATCTCAGTTAACTGTTAGCCCCAGATCCCTCAGGGAGGTACCAAAGTGGACCTTGCTGAGGGACTGGGACTCACACAGGCAATCAGTCTGCTCTGTCTGCCTAATGGTTAAGGTAGCCACATCACATCTATAAAATCAACCAAGAACAGCAACTTCAGAACTGACAGAAGTATTGACACACTAAACTTTTCACCTTATCATGTCTCACAAAAAATCCTATACCAATCCATACTGCATTACACACACAGAACTCTCTCGATTCTTCCATCCATTACAAAGACATTTTTTGCCTTGTCACTATCAAAATGAGATTTTGTGTATGTGTGTATATCTTTCCATATTGGTAACCTCCAAGTTAAAATTTCTGTAGCACCTGAATGTCAAATTTTTTTCACAATCCACCAGCATGTTTTCTCTTTATACTACGTGGAATTGAATTCCTTATTTGATTCCCATCTTGAGCCTTCCCTGTTCTCCCGGATCTGAGAATCTAAGTCCTTTCTGATGGAAGTCAGGAATTATTTCTTAAGCTTTCTGATCAAGTTCCAGTGAATGTTTCCACCATGCTCTCAATTTCTTTCTTATCTTGTTTACAAGTGATTCCTCTGCACAACAGAAAAGGAGTCTGAAATTAGTCCAATGACTAAAGCATTACTCTGTTAGAGATGGGATGGCTATGACCAAGTAATTTTAATTGCCAAACATTGCAAATACAATAAATATTGGCTCTTGTACTGTGGAGCCAGAGCCAATTGTCTGCATCATTGTTGTTTGAAAATATTCATGCTCTTGCCCACATACTGCTTCACTGTGACCTTTCAGGACTGACTAAATTAACCTCTTTTCTAAAAGAAATAAAATGGCAATGAAAGTCAAGAAGGTGTGCACAGATTCATGTGAATGAACAATGAAAAACAGATACAAAATTCATACAGTTACCTCCAATGTCCAGACATTGACTTCTAGGAGCAGCTGTCTTTCTCCGGTTCAGATGAATGTGTAAAAAGAACGTGACAGAACCGAGTGCTTAAGTGACCGACAGAAAAAGTTGTCATGCAGAGTAGTGAAAGAAATGCTACCTTGGATATTTCATGCAGATTATTAAGCCTGTTATATATGTGTCTTTCTGTTTTTCTAAGAGTGAAGCTATTAAGGTTCTTAGAACACTATGGGCCATAGACTAAGTTATAAATTTGCTGTAGACCACAACAGGTGAAATCCTAGTGCCACAGAAATCGACGGCATTCCTAAATGGGGCCAGCCTTTTGCCCATATTGCTAGATTTTCTATGATTATGAATGACTCCAGTACTAGTACTGCTTTTCAGGACAAACACCTGTAGAACTTTCTAAATATTTCTACAGTTATGCTTACAAAATGAAGGTTGGTCAAGACACAGCACAGTCAACACAAATGCACATTTACATTTATTCCATTTTACAAGTAAAGATTTGGGAAGAAACTTTTTTTTTTTTCTTTTTGAACTGCCATATTGCTATAAAACTTGACTAGAGATGCAACTAGATTTCTGATGAAACAAAATTTCTGTAAAACGTCATTTCTGTTAGGCAATCTTTGAAGACTGGACTCTTTTGAAAATTATTTTATTACATTTCATTAGAAAATCACAATATTATGTTTCATTCAAGAGGTTTTACACATTTGATATGTCTCTAATTATGTAAAATATATTCTCCCTCTCTTGAAAATGAGAAAATATGTATACTATGTGCAGGTAAGTGGTTTTCTTAAATGAGCTGGCTAATTTCTTCACTATTGTAAACTGATCAATACTCAGTAATTTCAGTGACACTGCTCAAATTCACAGAAATTGAAGATTTGGCCCGTTATTTTTAGATTTAGGTTGAGGAGCAAGCAGTACATATACAGCACTGTGATCAGGTATTAATTACATAGCTTCCAACAATAACAGAAGTTTGTAAGCTTACTTCATTATGCACTAAATTAGCCCTGACTACACAGAAGTTGAGTGCATAACTATAATCTGGTTCTGTTCATACCTCACTCCAGCAAAGTCTTACCATAACAAGTAACTGTAACTTAGTCTTATTAGTTAGCTAGCAGCTACCATCACACACACAGAAAAGAGAATACAGAACACACTTCACTGACTGTGAACTAATTGATGTGGGTGACAGGCACTCACACTACACTGTACAAAAAAACTGATAAATGAATAGGAGTCATGGAAGTTCTTACTTTAAGTTTTTACCTAGCTTCCTATGAGACAAAAACAAACCTATATTTCAAATGAACTGATTCATATTGTGCTTAATTTCAGTCTGGCAGATAAAAAGTCAAAAAAGTTAGTTTGTGACAAAAAACTGCTTCAACAGCACTTGAAAATTATTTTCCTAAAATTCAAGACTGGATATTGTTTTTGTTCAGCAACTAAGAGCACAGTATTTCTTTTACTCCAGAAGTGCGGGCATTTCAGCAAGTAGAAAAAAAATCTATTTATCCTAATCTTGCTACATATTTAATTAGTCTTAGTTGCTTAATTAGTCTTAATTACTCTTATTTATAATTAATTTCAAGATCTATATTCACAATGAAACTATTACCAGGAGAAAAATGAGGTCTAAAAATGTTAAATATCAGCATTGTTACTTGAGTTCAACTTTTCTGGATTGTAAGATACAGGAGAGAAGGCAGAACTGGTCTTCAGCAATGAAAGGAAAGGTATCATTACGTTTTTATAAAGTCAGTAAACGTAGCTCTGATCCTAAAGCATAAAAAACTTACACTGAAGTGGAAATTCGCACAGCCTGTAATGAAAGTATTTCTTGTGAAGTGATGCCAAGCACATATCTATGTGTCCTTATATAAGAAATCTGGATATGTATTGAGTGTAATACTTTGTAACATTTCATGCCTTTGTGTTTCAAGATGTTCATAAATATTCAGGCTGCTTTGGCACTGGGCCTTAGTTTCTCTATTTATTGCCTGATATTATCGATCTCTTTAAGGTCTAAGGGTCTGATTCCCCTCCCAGTAATCTTGGTAGAAATCTAGAAAAATTCCAGTGAAATAGGGCTAATAAATGGGTAAACAATGATGGAGAGGAACTGGTGTCTGAAGGTGTTTTCAATAAACAGTTTATTTTTTCTTTAGCCTACAAAATCCAAACAAATAAGTTACTGTAATTTTGTCATTACTAACTGACTTGTTAGTATGTTTGTGAAAGTTAATTATCTTATAAGATACACCAGTTATTACCATATATGTTTATTAATTCAAAGTGTCAATTAAAATAGCATGTGCTGAGTACATAGCATAACTATTATTTTATTCTAATTACTGTTGCATGATCACTTTGGTGTTTTTAAGTATCTTTGCTGCCCCAGAATGCATACGAATGCATTTAGCACTATTAGCATATACATTTAATATTATTGGTTTCTTTTCATGTATGTAAAAGAGCAGAACAAATAACACAAATTTTCTGATATGGACATTCAGATTCTTCCATTTTTATCTTATTTAATACTATGGGACAGAAGAAACCACAATGTAAATGTTATGTAAAAGTTTTTTAATCTTAAAACCACATAGATATTACAGAGAAAAAAATGAAATATCAGATTCGAGGTTGATCTGAATAAATTTAGTTCTGTTTGTCCTTAGGTATGTTATGGAGGCCACTGTTAAATTATATTTATGTTCACGTTTATCCAGAGTTATATTTTAATTTGTACTGAAAGTGTCTTACGTCAACATCATCTCTTTTCACCCAATGCAACTGATGTTTGCATATTGTCAGTTCTAAAGTGAAAGAGAAGATTCACATTTCTGATCGCGGAAAAGGAAAAACCAAAGTCTAACAAGATGTCTCAAAAGAACACGATTATTATTTTCATTCATAAGGATGCACAGTAGAGGCCCAGTTGCAAGCATAGGGAAAGGTCCAAATACAAATTCAAATAGCAGTTGAAATGTATCTCACTTTTAAATGTTTCAGAGTAAACTGAAAGCTCAGCTCTAAAATTATGAGTACCAGCACAGCCAGGAAAGAAAATGCTAAGGCAAGACACCATAGAAAGAAACCCATAATAATCACACAAACTGAAGGGGTAGGAGTGAATAATGACTGTAATTAAAGTAGAATTAACAGTGTTTCCTTTCACAAAGCCCTATGGTTGTCCTTCTGTTGTAGAATCCAAGTCATAGAAGGAAAACAAAGAATTATCGCTTTACAGAGGTGATACTTACAGAACATATGTAAATCATTCCATCAAAATGAGAGTTTTTCTGGACTATAATCCTCTAATCTAATAAAAGACTTGTAAGGTCTAAAATTAAAAAGTATACATGTTTTACAGCATTGTCACAAGCCATGTTACTTTTCCAGTTTGGAGGGCCAAATTCCAGCCTCACATTCAGGTAGTCTTGCACTGCTATTTAAGTGTGTTACAATTCAGGATTTGCTTAATGCAGGAGTTAAAATTAAACAAAAATTAGATCTGATACTTAGGTGTAATGTTGCAATAAGCAACAAACTTCTAGAATTGACCAAATTAGTTCATCAAATCTTGCACTCTCTCCAATAAATTCTAGCTGAAGAACCAAAGAAAGCTCCATATTCAGGTAAAAATGTATTCCAAACAGATTATATGATCGCAGTAAATATCAAATTCAACATAAAGAAAACTACATTATAAAGTGAGGCACTTGTAACCAAACTTATTTGAAGATCCAACTACTATTACATACTCATACACGTACGAAATAAAACTTTTTAGGGTAGGAATAACTCTATGGACCTGGATTTACTAGCGCCCTATTAAAGAAAAAAAAAAAAACCTACTTAGAAAATAATAATAATGGATTTTACCCTAAAAGGGAAAGATTAAAAGGAAATATTACAGAAACTTTCATTCATTCTTTCGCTATACTTTCACTGTATTTCTAAGACACCACATTTTGCAATTGTCATATACCCATTTATCAGCATTATTTGATATTTGTAGAACATTTAGCGCCCTCCTAAACTAGGATCTGACTTTGCTATATCCAACAAAACCAGAAGATAATCTTCCTCCAAGAATGTTTACTATTTTAGTCTTCCCACCTAAAATGTTTACAGTCTAAGTATAAGATAAGGCATGACAGCTGGCTTCAGCCAGACTTAACACAATACATGGAAAATATGAGAAAGTTTTAGTCAGCATAAATGGCATTAAAATCAAGTCTACTAACTTTCTAACAATGAGTTTTTAGCAGAGCAAAAGACAACTGAAGGGAATATTATGAAGTATCTTTGTGGATAACTAGAGAAAAGTAAATTTCTTCTTATCTGTTTGAATAGCCTGCAATGCAGATTTATGCAAACCTGTAAAAGGGTCTCCAGAAATGAAAATGCATAAGGAGTCACTATCTCTGCACTCCAGGTTTGGAATCACCAGAGACATCACAGGAGAATGTTCATCAGCTTGTCTCACAAGAAACTCTGTGCAGCTGACTCACAGGTATTAAAATTAAAGAAGTTATATTGAAAGGTAGCCAGTCATCTCGCTTATTAAGAAAAAAGCACATTCCAGCTGAGTGAGAATTTAAAAGCTTACAGTAAATACACCATATGTCTTCAAGCTGTAACCACCAACGCAAAATACTTCCTGAATTAGGAAGTATTCCAATCTCACATTGTAATGTAGAACTAGTCTTTATTTTCCATTTTGCCCACTGAGTGACAGAGATTTAGTGCCTTGTTTAAGTTCAGGAAATAGGGCATCATAACCAGCAGGTAAAATACCCAGAAAGGTCAATCCCATACCAGAACCTGAAATATTGATGGATGTGCTTTCAGTATGTTTTCTTATCTGCTAAAAAGCTTCTCTCACATACTCACCACCCTTACATTTTACGTATCAGTCACCCTGTCAACATAATTTTTTGGACTTGAACCATTCCAGATTCTGCTTACCAGTAGAATAAACATCCCAGTGTAGCCACTAAATTAAAACTGTGGTTGATATCTTACAGCAGTTGAGACTTTAGTTCTCTTTTTGATATATAATATTATTTTAATATATTGAATATGTAATAAGATAAGGTGCTTTCGGGAATTTTGAAAGAGGTACAAGCAAGCTAAGCTGCATAATGCTAAATGCCATTGGTTTGAAAGCCAACAAGCTTATAACTTGAATCTAAATTTTTGTACATGTGTCAGGGTAGCACTGCACTCAGACATGGCATGCTTCAGAACTTAACTTTTTTTCCCAAATTGTAACATTTGAAGGATCCCACAAGTGGTTATTTTGGTGACTACACATGATTATCATTGATCTCCTTCATCCCTGAAGGGCCTATAACATATATTACTGTTCTAAAATATTTATTTAAGCTGCAGTTAAATTTTAATGGCAAACATTAACCTTGTTCATGAAGATTTTGCACATTTTGAAAAGGGCCCCAAATGTGACAAATATGTGGTCAATTAGTGACCACTTTCTACTGTCTGCTTAACACCCTGCCCAGTGTCTCCGTATTGTACAAGTCTGGCATCTTTCAAGAGCTTCCGAAGCTTTTACTTTCTGCAATTTCCTGATTTGTTCACTGTACAACTTCCATAAATAATGGAAGATGCAAAGGGTTTATAGAAAAGATCCCGGGTTACAAAAAGATCTGAAGCCTGCAGGCTGCCAGGGAGAAAAACCTTAGTGTAATTATATTATCATGCATGCATATAAGGAAACAGAAAGTTACAATACTAATACTTTGATTCTAGCATTTCCCAGTAAGTGCAAACATAGAAATCTTCACAAAATTGTGTTTTTTTCTATTAAAATAAGGAATCCTACAGTAAAATACATATTTCTACTCATTCCAAGTCATCCACACACTTTTGCTGATGTGCAGAAGCAGCAGCAACATAATGCAACTTGCAGTCACTTAATTTGGTATGTCTGTCTGACAACAGCAGACAGACAGACATTCTTCCACTGGGTTTAGAAGCTATTATAATGCAAAGAAATCCCTGATCCCACAAAACCTGGATTAATTTTTAGGCTGTGCTTTTACCACTCTTCATCCTTCAGTTTCTCCTCTGCCAGGTTCTGTTCTTACCTTACTATCTCTACCAAAGCTGTGTCTCTTTAACAGTCCTGAACTCTGACCCATTTCCAAAGCCTAATCCAACTCTCCTTTGGAAACTTACTCATGATTTAGAGCCAACTTTAGCTTCAGTTCCTGCCTTGTAGCCTTCCTCACTCCTGTCTAGGCCCTCTCCTCTGGTATGCAATTTTCAACTATCACACAACATCCTTAGTTCTTGCTTCTCATTTTGTCATGTTTCTAAACCATATACATTCTGCTATCATGTTCTTCCCACTCCCATATCTTGCTATTAACTAGTCCTTTTACCTTTCCACAATTCTAGTGTATTCCTTTATGGCCACATTTTTATTTTTTTTTTTAACATGAAACTGTAATTAAAAACTCTTCATTTTGAAACTATTTGATCAACCATTTATCTTCAAATTTATTCCACTGTTAGCAGGTTTTATCCCATATTGTAGCATCTAAAAAAATGCTTTTTGGAATAATCATGTCTATAAACTGACATATACACTTTTTTCATGAGTGTCACCTTTTTCCTTCCATTGTCTCAAACAATAATTGATCTCTGCTTAATGCTATGACATAACTAAAAATGCATAAAGCAGAATCTCCAGTATCCTTTGTATCTTTGACACTATAAGCAACAGAGATACCAATGTGACTAGCTAGCCAAGCCACACAAACTGTCTCCACCACGTATTTTGTCTATTGTCACATTCATTTTTACTCCTATTCCTATAACTTTAAGCTATAGTGGTGAAAATACATTAGATGAAGTTACAGGTGACAAGCTCACTGTTTTTTCTTTACTATTAATAAAACAGTACAATGGTGTTTAATGGAGGTAATTTTAACAGCTACTCTAGTTTACTGTTGTACATTAGAAAATGATGCAAGACAACAGCAATGGACATGTTTCTCATTCACATACACAGTGGACAATGAAAGCCTCATGGCTTTCATTTTTCTAAATATGTCTGAGTCAAATAGTTCCATCTCTTAAATAAAAATAAAATACTATGCTGAGTTATTTATTTTAAGCTTGAACTGCTGTATAGGCAACAGCCTGCATGCCTTTGCCATCTGCACAGCATGCAACATTTTCCAGCAAGAGCCTTAGCACAAACTCCATGCTATGGAATAAGATCAGCAGGATGAGAAGTCTTGGATATCTATTAATAATTTCAAGTAAAGGGCAGATGTCAGACACAGAAGTCTTGCCCAGGTGTGCCCTGTAATAGCTGGCTTCTCAGTAATATGCCATCTTGCATAGTTACCTCCACCACAGAAGGACATGTGACATGATCAGAAAGAATGAAGACGGATCAGGCTGACACTTCCTCTACAGTGGAAGGCAAACCTTTGCAACACAGTCATCTGGGGGTTTTTTGCTTCAAAAGAAGTTAAAAAACATGTTTTCATATATCTCTTGATCAAAACTGAAGTAATGGGTAAGGTGTAATATACTCCCCATTAAGGAACTACACATTTATATTTTGTAACTGAGAGTGCAGGCAATTAGACACTACCTTTCTACTAAATCTACTAGTACTTACTCCTTAAAATGAAGCTGAGAAAGTAACTTGCAAAACAGCAATTTGTAGCCTTTATATTTTTCAGCTGCAAATGAGCAGCCCATTCTCAAATTACCAGTTAATCTTTTCAGCCATAGGTCACTTTTCTTCCACATGGGAGGAATTTGTTTCCAAAAAGCTAAACCTAGAATAATTTGTATTAAGCACAATCAGCAACAGACAATAGAAATATTCGCAGTCCAATTCAGTTATTCACAAATTAGTAACAATAATAATAAAGTACAGGCAAATTATACACTATTTGAAATAACCCTCCAACAAGCTGATACAGCCTTTAAAGGAGACCAAACAAAAAGCTTTGCATATGTATACATAGTTAAGTGTTTAATATTCCTAGCTGGGCTTTCAACTGCTTTCACTGCCTTGTTACAGTCTCTGATGGAAACAAATCTGCAGTGTGTCTTCCTTCTGTTTTTCTCATTTCAGTTTTTGTAATTTCACACAGCTAGTAAATGTAACTTTATAAAAACCTTTGAAGTAAGTCTTTCGTTATGAAGTTACTTGTACGTTTTCTGATTTTAGTGAGGTCCTCTCAATGAGGCTTGAAAAATAATTTTATTAGAACGTGGACCCTATAATTAAGCTCCATGAGATTCAAGTAGTTTATGTAATTGACTTTTCATTAAACTTTCATCATCTGTCACCAAAGGCATAATTACAGTGAAAACTAATCTGAGTTGTACACTAATTCCCAAAAAAGAATTTAGCATTACATATGGTTCTTCATCATTGTCTGGATATTTTAACTCCAAAAATCTGCATTTCTTTTTTTTTTTTCTTTTTTTTTTTCTTTTTTTTTTTCTTTTTTTTTTTTCCTTTGCAGGACATCTTCCTGAGAGTTTTGTAACCTGACCTTTTGTTTTCAGTTCAATTCTTTACACTAACATTGATTACAATGCTACCCAGAAAGTCCTATCTGAAGTGTATTAATTTATAAGGTTGATCTTATTACAGACTCAAAAAAAATTATTTAAAAGACAAGAAATAATCACAGATTTCAACTACTTTATAAATCCAATTTAAAAAAAAAAAAAAAAAAAAAAAACCACCAAAAAAACCCACCTAAGAAACAATCCTTATTAAAACATTGTTCCTTGGATATAGTACTGTGTTATACTAGGGGCTCTGTTACTGGCAGAAAACATTTATTGATTTATTTCAAAGCTTATCTACATGCAAAGTGCTTCTAGATCCTTAAAGTATGAATTCAAATGCAATTTTCATGACTACAAAGGAAATTTAACAGATCACATTTTACACTGCTTGAATTTGTTATGTAGAAATGAATATATTAGGAATCTTTTTCTAAAAAAGTTGTAAGTTTGCATAATCCTCCTGTTCCAATTCAGTTAATCTTAAAAAAGGCCTGTATTTGATTATTTTTTAAGAAAGATAAGAAAATAATTTTCACAGAACATGAAGAATAGTACAGAAAGACTTATGTACACCGTCTTTGTTTCCTTGATTTTAATAATTTTTAGTTTTTAAAAGCTGTGAAACAGTAATAATATAGATCATTTTTTGAACATAACAGCTTCTAAAATAACCCACAGGAAAGTCCAATACCTCTCTTTTCCACATCACTTCCCATCAAATGAAGAGACAGAAACCACTCCCCTTAGGAGTATGAATTCTAAAACAATGAATTATATAATCTCTAGTCCTACTCATTATGGATGGCACAGTTTTCTGTCAGTACCTGTTTGATTGTATCTTAACAAGAATACCCAGTTGAACAAGTGTTCATATGCACAATATTCACAAATCAAAAAAGCACTAATTTGTGGGGTTTTTAACACAAGACCAGCAGAATCTGATACACACTGAAATATGAATACTACTTGGCACTATCCAGAATTTTTAATACATTTTCTGGTAACTACTGCAAAAATAAATGAAGGAAAGAGTGATGTGAAATACATGCTTTTGACAGAAAAAACTAGCAATGTAAATATGCATAAGGTTCTAGATTGAACCCCTTACTTCAGTCAAATAGCTACCTTTTTCTTTATGTAGATCCACTAATTGTAGTGAGATATGTATGTATGTACGTATGTGTGTATGAGGTATGCAGTGAGTATGTATGATGCTATTAACATCAGTAACATGACCACAATCTAACTAATGGTTAAGTAAAATATGCTTCATCTGCTTATATAAATTCTGCACAAAATCACCACAATTATCAAGAGGGTTGAAAGTTACCCGTTAAACATGACACTTAAGGCATGAAGCCGTGCTCTGGCTTGAGTTATGGTGCTCATCTGCATTCACTCAGAGCTGCAGAGTGCACTGTTTTATGGGAGAATGACAGTCTGTTTCAAAGTTAAGCCTATGTGTCTCAAAACAGTGATGAAATGCTATGCAGAAATTAGTAAAAATGTAGATCCTACAACAACCGTGTGAGGCTAAACTATTTCACTCCTCTACTTTTGAAACCAAACCTGCAATAACCCTATAAGCTAAAAGCTATCTATGATTTAGAGTCAATATTTCTTAATATCTAATTAAAATAAATCTATTAATAGTTCTTCTATAATAGCACTTAGCTTGTTAAAGGTTTGGCTCCCTTGGGCCACTTTACAATGTCAATACATTTAGAGTTGAGAAAACATTACCTACTTGAAGAAGGACAAAAACCTAGTTCAACATGTACACCACCGTGTTGTTTCTTATTTCATTTCCCATTTTATTTCTACAGTTCAGACGTATTACAAACCAAGTTTTAAATAGTGGAATGTTTCTATAACACAGGGATGCAATGCTGTTCAAATTTAGGTGCGTTTTAAATTCACCATTATCCCTGGACATAAACTCCACTGCTACTATCACCTGTTAATAAATCAAAATAATTCTCACTGAAGATATGTGTCTAGATTAAATAGATACTAGACAATTAAATTTTTTCCAGTTGTTGGCTACTGTGCACATTTTTGCACTTTGGAAATGTATTAGTATCTAATAAAAACACCCAACCCACAGCACAGATGAGGCAACTTTGCAAGTGAAAGAGTTAACTTACAAAGTTTTGAAAAATATGTTCAATTTACAATGTATCTATAGACACTCCCATATGCATAGATCTGCATCATAAAATAAGGACACACAATAACTAATCTGAGACACACCAAGCTAGACAACCACTGGTATGCACAAAAATTGACAGTGTGTCCTTCCCCTAGATGATAAATTCGAATCCAGCTACATAAGCAGGAAATGAACATTACAAATCCCTTATAGCTACTGACAGTTACCTGCATAAAATCAGTGGATCATTTTAGTATGTCCCTTAATGTAATTTATTTCTGTGAAGAAACAAACTACCCTCATTAGCCATTTCTGACACCTATGCAACCGAAGGTGAAGGACTGAAATGCAACAAGAACCAATTTTTGCAGAACATCTTCTTGAGGCACTGAAATATTTTAAGTTTGAAATATTGCATTTCAGTCAGTAGGATTATTAACCCCACTGTAATATGATGACAGTAGCAGTGGTCATGATGTGATAAAGAACACACAGGCAAAATTAATTTTCTATGCTGCTAGGCTTCGGGAACAAAACATTAGCGCTTAATGGTCTTAAACAAAAATTACTTTGTGAAGTTTGATGTAAGCTCACAGGAGTTGAAACAAAAATAGAAACAATTTCCTTTAAAATGACAAGATTTGGTGTGGGCACTATAGTGATAAAATTTTATGTCATGTATCATCAAATTTTTAGCCAAACAACACATTAAATAATATGCATGTTACAACTCATAACCACTGTTTGCAGCTGTGCATGTTGTCTCATAGTGAGTACAACTGTGTAATGTGAAGGTTCCGATAAGATTTCTAAAGACTCCAGCACAGCGTTCAACAGTGAATCTTATTACTACCAAGTAAATTTGATTTATGATAAAATGTAGTAAGAAAGTTAAGCTCGACTTAGCTTCAGAAGAAGAAATATGCTTTCTGTGTCAAATATATTTTTAGGTTTCTTCAATTTTAATACAATTAAATTAATTGTGGTTCAACTAAAAACACATTGACTACCTTAATTTTGGTGCAACATTTCGATGCCGAATCTTCATAATTTTTTTCCCATAGGATGTCCTGATTCTAACTATTCTTATTGCTAGTGGGTTTTGTTGTTATTTTTTGTTATTTTCACATTTTCCACCAATGGCTAGAAGAGATGGCAATTTATGATAAATTTCCTCAAAATAAATGCAGACTGAGGATGATTATTCCAACAGAAAAAACTCAGAAACTTCTTGGTACTGTACATTCCTGTTGTGAGTATCCACAAATCTAATTTCTATTCATTAAACACAGACCGTCATTATTTTACACACAATAACACAATTGCTGTGAACATGTTAACTCATGCTGGTTCATGATAACAGTATTTTACTACAGCCTGATAACAGCAATGAACTTTCACCACTGCTGTGATCAAGCCTTAACGTTTTTCTTGACATAACATTTGATTTGTATTTTACTTTAAAATGTTAAGGATCGAGTAAGAATGGGACAAATTCAACACCCCATCACAATTCAAAACAATAAAAATATATGATCAAAAATGTGATTTTAATGAAGAGTTCCAAAGCCCAGTAGCAATACTGTGCATGAAATACGCTGTCAGTAAATGCAAATATATGCATCGCTTTAAAAGCAGGAACCTACCGTTACATTTAAACCTTTGTCTGCTATGAAATGCACTGACTTTTCAAACAAGTTATTTGGCCCACCTAAGAATAAATAAAAATAATCTTCAAAATAAATAGTCACGGCTAATACCAATTAAAAAAAAAAAAAAAAAAGAGAGAGAAAAATTGATATTATTATGCTTCCCCTCATGGGAATCCAGCTTCATTACAATCATCGTTGTGTCTGCCTTTGTCCTTGGTATGCTCTCCTTTCATGCATGCTGTGCTTTCCTTGCTCACCACATTAATCACTGTCCACAGTTGGTACGATTTAGCTGTGGTTCTGTTAAGAATATCACAGACTGTTCAAAATTCAGGAAGTACAACAATTATGAATTAAATAGAGTTTAATAACACGGTGCAAACCCTTGCAAAGTCTTAGTCTTAAATTCCAATATGTAAAAATGTTACATATTTCTATATACTCTCTATGTCATTTTTTGAAAGATATCTGTTAAAAAAAATAATTGCGCTCTTGAACTTACAATGGTCATCAGTGACAGGTTGCGCACTTAGCTAAAAATGATATCTTATGTCTTTACCAACAATCCCTAGCTTTTTTCTTTAACTAAACTTCACTGTTGCAATGCATGACTAAATGGGCCTTGGTAACTTCTGATGTAATTTCTGATAGAAAAGCCATTAGTTTCTGTGGTATGCTTTATTTCCTTAACTTCTATATGTCCTTGTCAGGCTGCTCATAAAAAATAGCTAAGAAATTTGCAAGTGAAGCTTGTCGGAATAAACAAGCCTCTCCCCACAAATCCCTCAACCTTTATAAGCAAAACTACATAACTAGACGTGTCTACAAGCTCTCTCTCCCCCTCTTTTTTTCTCTCTCTCATACACATGCAGAGGAACATACACAAGTCAAAAACTTCAGTACAGCTCTTCTTAATAAAAAATTCAGAAAACAGGCTCATTTAAAGAAGTAATGGTGCAAAAAGTACCTGATCTAACAGATATATGTACATATATACAGTATTTTTTTTAAAAAAAGGAATTTACTTAATTATTAGTGAATTCCAATTCTCTTACTCTCATACTGCTACAGGTTTTTCTTGCTAGGACTGCTCATGAAAGAAGACTGAACCTTGTGTTCAAATAATTAACAAAATTCTCTTCATATACATATGTGAGGAGTGTTTTATCAGTAAACTGCCACAATGCTTATAGCAAGATGGTACTATTCTGGACAGAATTTGTTTTATATGATTCTGCCATCATTATCACCTGCAAGTATAACACCACAACCAGTAATAACAGAAGATAATGCAAACAGACAAGATTCCACCAGGAAAAAAATTCTCATTTTTTCCTAGGAACAGGAAACAGGCTTTTATTAATCTACATTCTCACACCAACTTTCAACTAACACATAATGTAATTGATAAAGTGATAAAACATGTTTAGTTTATATGTTTACCCACACTGAGTTTCATCAAAAGAAAAATGAGGGTTCATGTTTCCCGTCAAAAATATAGTCCACATCACAATCACTTTTTAAATAGCACGATAGCTGTTTTGGGGATGTTGGGTTTTTTTAACATAACTCAAATGAATACACTCTTATCATGGGACCTGGAATAAATATTATCTTTGTGCCCTTTTGGAACCTCATCCAATAAAAAGTCACTCCGTACTTCCTACAGAATTCCACACATTAATTTATTTTTAAGGCACTGTTACCATTAGCAATACACAGACTGTTGGCCCAGACACACTGTGGCTCAGTCCCGTGATCTATTTATGGGTTCTGTTGGCAATGAAGAGGCCACCAGATGGTCTCCATCTCCTCTCTCACCACTCAAGTTCTACTATCTAACACCCCCATACCTCCTGCTGAGATTCAAGGCTCATTAGCCTTCTCCATCCTCTAACTCCAAGTACTGGCAACTTGATCATCTCACCACACTCAACACTGCCTGCTGGAAAGCTCATCAGACTTAGCAATACACCCCAACAAAACATATCTTTCTGCTGATGTTATGAAGGCGATAAAAGAAAGTAATAGACGACTCTCCAGTCACTATCTTCCTCTTTAGTTTTCAAACATGACTAATACTTACCAGACAAGCCTTAGTCTTCACTAAAAGGAAAGGCTCTTTCACTGAACCCATTCTAACCTAAGACCCTGGGAAGAGCTCACAGATGTACCAAGCTGTGATAATCATCATTTATATCACCCTTGAAAAATCTCACCCATGCACCTAAATAAATAGCAAAATGGGTGCTTTATAGAAAAATCAGAAGGGGGAAAAATAATTTTAAAAATGACTAATATACAGGGGAAAACAGTTCACAGTTTCCAGACTATATTAACATATCTCTAGGTCAGTTAAATTTCGGTTGCCAGTTCATACATTCTATATAGAAAATAGACAATTAACTGTCCCCTTACTTTTTGTTCAGCTGGATGCTCAGTCACCACATCTTCATAGATGTGCAGATATAAACCCTGACTGACTCTCTGCAATGTATCAGAAAGCTATCAACTAGCACATCCAGATCCTAGAAACAGCAAATATTTGAAGTTGTCTCCTTCAGATCAAAAAGATATTATCAAGCCTTTCATCAACAGCTTGCGTTTCCCAAGTTCACCATCTTTAAAAAACAGATTAGAAAGAATGTCTCTGAAAGAATTCAGTTCTTAATCCAGCCTGTACTGCAAAGTTTAAAAAAAAAAAAAAAAAAAAAAAGCAATAGCTTTTCCTGATGGTTTCTCCCAGGTCCCAAATTCAGTATGAAAAATGAAGAATTTGACTGACCTTTAGTTAATTATGATAAAGATTTCTGGATGAGAAGTTCCATTATTCACACACAGCATCTGTGCTCAGATGATATAGTGTTACTAGTGACCGTTCTGCTAGAACTACAGTCATTTTCTCATGTACATGGCATCTTGAAAGGATGGCAGAAATTTGCAGCTACTCTGCAGCTGATCATATAGAGTCACATGAGTCCTTCTCATGAGGGAAGTACCTGCCGTCACTGCACCTCTTATATTGCCCAAAGCTTTACCTAACGTTTTCTACCAAACAGTAACTGCTCTCTACAAGTATAGGCCTTTCCTACATCCCACCAAAAGAGGCTACCCATTGTATCAGTGACACTACTGGAGTCCAGCAGTCAGTGTCAAAATGTAAGTAACTTCCATAGGGATGTGTGATGACCTGGGGAGAAAAACCAACATAACTAGATACAAAGCTCTCCTTGGTAGCTGTCCAAAGAAAAATTACAGTATTAGTTTAGAAAGATGATGAAACTTCATAAGCAGGTGCTCTGGATTGTAAGCGCCTGGAAAAAAGCCATTTAGGACTTCACACATCTGGGCAGTACCTAAGATACTGGCTAATAGCTGACTCATAGTAACTGTAATATCCCTTTCATATGCTGGATTTAGATGGTGATGGAAGCACGGGGTCAGAACAACTGCACCTTCTTTGACTCTATATACAAATCCATTTCCATTTAATGCCATGATCTTTCCTCAAATATGTGAGACATCAGTTCGGGAAGAAAATTACTTACTGTAGGCAAACACATGAGTAGAAACATAAGAATTGTGCTAAGAATACTACAGTTCGAATTACAAGTCTGTTGCTTCTCTCCTTGTTTGATCTAATGAACACTGAGACAGCCACATGAGTGACCAATTTCAGCTGAACTAAAATATATTTATAATGAGGCTGAGCTCTTAAAACACTAATATGGTTTTATCAGTCATAAAATGTTTCTCTCTTATCATGGAAGTACTTACCATCATTGCCACAGTGTCCAGCAATTTTACTGCAAATAAAATTCACAATGTTCCCAATGCTCCCTATGACTCTGACTAGAATTTCTGTAATTGTTTTAGGCAATTTTTCTCTGGTTTACATAAAAAAGATCTTCAGAAGAGTAGTTCAGTTTAATTTATAAAGTGTATAATCAAAGGAGCTGGAAATCTGAAATAAACGTTTAGTCAGTAGCCCCTCTGCTTACAGTAGAAATCTGTCATGATAATCAAAAGAGAACATTTTAAAAGTGATTGCTGAGGAACACCTCACATCTTTCCTATGTGGAAGAGGGGCTAACTTGTATTTAAGCATTCATATAAAACAGTCAAGCTATTTTTCTTTTAAATTTCTAGTGCAAGAAGACTGTCAGTACACAGTCTAGCTTCCATCAGTTGAGAAAAACTTCTCCAACCACTGAAACAGAATTCATACTTGTTCACCACCAAGAGGCAGAAAGATATCCTTGTCACTTCTAAATACTTACCCAAAATCACAGGAACAGAAACAAAATTATTTGGAGCTAGGTACAACTTTTCATTCATCTAAAGCAATACAAAATGTGAGGAGAAAATATGCCTTCATAGAATTTTGCTAAAGAATCAGATAAAGAATGATCACATCCACAGCAAAAAGTGCTACCAACAGAGGGAAAAAACCTAAAGTAAAAATCTGTCCTACAGGATACACATGCAACTTTTTAATCATATGTCTGCATTTTAAACCATATTTGATATTCACTCTGTGTTTTGATCCAAGGATTAGGAACTGCAGTTATGCTAAGGAGCCCTGACAAATGGTAATGTTATTGAAACCATCCACAAATGGGGGTTTTCATTCAGAGAATTTTTCAGTACTCTGTGGATAATTAACGTGCATATGTTAGGACTAACATAAATACCAACTTTTTAACACCAGAAGCACGTGTTGCTGAAACAGAAAAAAAAATAAAAAATCTGTATGTTCTAAGTAAAGCTTTAGGAGTAGTTACTCCTCAAGACTTTCATTGCTTAGTTACCTTTATTTCCAATACTTCAAAACAATCTCTGTATCTCTTTGCAAGATACCAGCCTGAGCACTTGAAAGTTAAACCTATACCTGAAATTTACAAAGGCAAAATATTTCTAGAGCTGTGAAGACAAAAGAAAGACATACAAATACATGGAATGAGTAGAAGGTGGAAAAGAAGATTCTTGTAATGATATGGAAACAGAGAGTGTATACATTAAAGATCCTTTTAATAAGCTTGATAATCTGCATCCTCCTACACATTCCTTCACAAAGGCATACGGAAAGGCTTTGAAGCTGAATGAATACAAAGAAGCTCTCCACAAAATCAGCATGTCAGAAACTTCATAACTTGTGTAAATGGGCCTTACAAAAACAGTGTAAAAGTATACTTGAATGTCTTTTTTTTAAAAATTATGTAAAAAGAAAGGGTAACATGTATAAAGAAGGTATAACAAGGGTTGCATGATGGATTTTACATGAAAACACTCAGTAGTAACCAAAACACCAACAGAACCGTGAAATTGCAAACATCAAAATAAGGAAACTGGAATTTTTACTTGGACAATGTAAACATGGAGCTGTGTGCTGGAATATTTCGCTTAATACCTTTTTTAATTTCTCGTCAAGAACTAGAAGTCAGATGTTAGTAATATTTAAACTTCTAATCTAGGAATCTTTCTTGGAGTACCTGGTAGGAATGAACCTGAAGCAAGACAGAAGGATCTAGAAGCTGGCATTAAGTCTCATTTCTACTAATCAGAGACTGGCTTAATCTCTGCACATTTCTGTGAGTGCTAAGAGGCAAAAAAGATAGGGCAGATTTCTAAAATCTCATTTGGGAAAAAAAAATAATCAATTTGCCCATAATTACATGACTTTCACAAGAATAACAGCTTTCCCTTTGGTTTAGATTTTTAAAGAATGGTAAATATTCTGAGTTTTAAATAATTTTAAAAGATGTCTAAATCAAGTGGGATGAGAATTATTATAATTAAACATTTCAAATAACTTGACACAAAGTGCTTCACAGATTTTTGCTTCTCAAAAATATTTGACATATCTTATTAACAAAACTTATACAAAAAAGCTTTCAGAATCCTTTCCCCCAAAATAACTAAATGCCCTTTATTTATTACAAAAACTCTGGAGAACACACAGACAAAAACCTTAAGATTAAACATTTTTTGAACAACAACTTTAACTGTCTTTTTACAAAGAATAGATCAGAAGAAGAAGTCACATAGACACAGTTTTCATACAAAATTAAGACTAGTTTTTGAAGAGACTGCCATGTTTCCTACAATACATAAAGGGTAAAAACCTACCATTCTTGAAGACCAAAATGCAAGCAAGCATCGATAACACATAATATTCTGTCAACTGATGTAAATTATTTCCTGATCATTTTTCATATGAAGGAAATGGGTATTGAATGTGAAAATAAATTTTAGATGCTTCGAAACACTGTTGGTTTTTTTCATGATTCTATCTCCTAAAGCAAGTACAAATAAATGTTCAGTAAAACACATAAATACACTTTGCAAATACTAATCTGACTAGATCCCAAGAACATCTGTTACTATTAAGATTAGTTTCATGCAGTAACCAGGAAGTAATGGAAGTTTAAAAAAACCCAAATCTACACAACAACAATACAAGAGAGAATAAAAAAGACAGAACTGCAATACTTTACTTTCTTTGCCCGACACATAGCTCCAGCTCTCACCTGACATAAAAAAAATTGTTAAAGGACTCTTTTTCTTAAAAATGTAAGAATGATAGTAAGAATTGCAGTAAGTCCTGCAAAAATTCCCTCTGGACTGCCCTTACTTTTTTTGGCCTCAACTGATTTTTCTGATTGTAAAAGATTAAATAGTTACTATGCTTTATAAACAGGAAGCTGCACTTCAGCGGAGACTAGAATTATAAAATGTATATACACAAAGCAAAGCATATACCTGCACGTTTTAATGTTAATTTGGACTGAAATAAGTTGTAAACCATGAAAAAAGGAGCTCATACTATACATGAGAAAAAATAATATTGTTGCCTGAAATAAAAGAAATTAAGCGGAATGAAGAACAAAGAATTTGTGATTGGACATGTTCTTTCATTGTGAGGTCTTTGACAGAATAAAGAATTTCTTAGGCAAATGTTTATCTCTTTCATTGGAAAAAAATAATAATGTGTATGGTTTCACAAGGAAAATGAAGGCTGGTTATAAAAACTGAATTTCATTATTCCCAGAGATTGCAACAGGTCTGAATGCTAGGAGCCAGAATAAAGAAAATCATACAAGAAAAAAGTTTACATTAGAAGTACTGAGCAACACATGGGACCCAGTGAGATCCACCCCAGGGTCCTGAGGGAATTGGCTGACATAGCTGCCAAGCCACTCTACATCATATTTGAAAAGTTGTGGCATTTGGGTGAAGTTCACAGTGACTGGAAAAAGGGAAACATCACACCCATTTTTAAAAAGGGTAAAAAGGAGAGTCCTGGGCAGTACTGACCAGTCAGCATCACCTCCATGCCCAGTAAGATCATGGAACAGGTCCTCCTGGAAGACATATCAAATATATGGAAGGCAGGGAGGTGATTAGAGACAGCCAACATGGCTTCACCAAGGCCAAATGCTGCCAGACTAATTTGGTGGCTGCCTACGATGGAGTAACTGCATCAGTGGACAAGGGAAGAGCAACTCATGCCATCTACCTAGACTTCTGTAAGGCCTTTCATACAGTCTGACAGAACGTTCTTGCCACAAAATTGGAGAGGTATGGGTTTGACTGATGGACTATTAGATGGATAAGGAAGTGGGTGGATGGTTGTATCCAAAGAATTATAATCAATGACACCAAGTGGAAGTAAGTAACAACTGGTGTCCCTCAAGAGTCCATACTGGGACCAGTACTATTTAATATCTTTTTTAATGACATAGGTAGTGGTACTGAGTGCACCCTCAGCAAATATGAAGACACCAAGCTGAGTGGTGCAGCTGATATGCTTGAGGGAAGGGATGCCATCCAGAGGGATGTTGACAAGCTTAAGAAGTGGGCCCATGTAAACCCTATTAAGTTCAACAAGGCCAAGTGCAAGGTCCCACACCTGGGTCAGGGCAATCAACAGTATCAATATAGATAGATCAATACAGATGGGGAATGAATGGATTGAGAGTGCCCCTGTGGAGAAGGATTCGGGGCATAGTGGCGGATAAAAAATTGGACATGAGCCAGCAATGTGTACTTGCAGCCCAGAAAGCCAATCATATCCTGGGCTGCATAAAAAGAAGTGTGGCCAGCAGGTCAAGGGAGGTGATTCTCCCCCTCTACTCCACTCTTCTGAGACCCCACCTGGAGTACTGCATCCAGCTCTGGGGTTCACAGTACAAGAAAGACATGGACTGGTTAGAGTGGTCCAGACAAGAGCTATGAAAATGCTTAGAGGGCTGGAACACCTCTCCTATGAAGGCTGACAGAGTAGGGATTGTTAAGCCTAGAGAAGAGAAGGCTCCAGTGAGACCTTATTGCAGCCTTTCAATACTTAGAAGGGTCTTATAAGAAAGATGGAAAGGGATTTTTTTATCAGAGCCTGTAGTGACAGGACAAGGGGCAATGGTTTTAAACTGGAAGATGGTAGATTTAAGTTGGACATAAGGAAGAAATTCTTTACTATGAGGGTGGTGAGACACTACAACAGCTTGTACAGAGAAGCTGTGGATGTCCCACTATTGCAAGTGTTCAAGGTCAGGCTGGACAGGGATCTGAGCAATGTGATCTAGTGAAAGATGTTGCTGTCCATGGCAGGGAGGTGGACTATATGATATTTAAAGGTGCCTTGCAACCCCAACCATTCTATGACTATGATTCCATGATTCTCTGAAAATTAAAAAAATCAAAGGAAATTAAAAGGAGAAGATATGCTCATCACTTCACCATAACCCAAGAGATTTTCAATGTCTAAAGTATCTACAAAGTGTCTGTTAACTCAAATCTTATAGTGATATCATCAGTTAGCTCTCAAAATGTCAGCTCAATTTTTCTACCTCCTTTGAAATTCACCAAATTTCGTCAAGCCTCAGTATGGCTTGTGGTCACCCAACAAATATTTTAGACCCCAAAACTATGACCAGCTCGTCTACTTATGTTTTAACATAAGCTACAAGGACTAATTTGGGTAGTGACATTTTTAGGCTTTTCTGGATTACTGTGGTATGAAAACTACAGAAGTAACAAACATAAAATTTTTTAAAACTGTGAAGCACACTTATGAAAAAGTTTTCTGAGTTGCAGCACACAGGAAAATTAGAACTTTTCACATAATAAAATAATTACTGGGTAGCAATTTATTGGTGACTGCTCTGATAAGACCTATCTTACATGATCCAAATAGTCAGTTAACACTTTGCCATGTTACTTACTCTTCTGAAAGACTTTCCCTTCACTCTCCAGAGTACCTCAACATGTATCATGGGAGCTTCAGTCAGACATGATACTGCAACACTAAAGCTACAGTTAAGATTGGTACTGACAGCCACTAGTTCTAAAATCTTAGAAAAATGTTCAGTGCTTCAAATTGAGTGTGTGCAAGAGAGCAACATTTAGAAAGGGCATTCTTAAGATTGCGCATGAAAAATCTCTCTGATACTTTTCTTCCAAGACCTGACTAAACTGTTTTTTTCTTCTTAGAATCTTTAGACTTCATTTCTTACAGAGATTTTGATGATATTATGAAAACTAAACTGGAAGATGACATTGTACTGGTCTTACATAGACAGATTTTCATAACAGGGGCTGCAGGTGTGGATTCTGTGAGAGGAAACCAGGGGCTGCCCCTCTGTGAGAGGAAACCAGACAGAGCCAGGTCCAGCCACCTCCAACAGACCCACTGCAGAGCCTATAAGTAATGCTGGTGGTGTCTCTGTGATAATGTATTTCAGAAAGGGTAAAAAACACTGAAGAGCAGCTGTAAGAGAAGAGTGAGAAAATGTGGGAGAAACAGCCCTGCAGCCACCAAGGTCAGTGAAGGAGGAGGGGGTGAGGTGCTCCAGGCACTGCAGCAGAGGTTCCCTTGTAGCCGGTGGAGAAGACTGTGGTGAAACAGGTTGTCCCCATGCTGCCCATGGAGGACCACAATAGAACAGATACTCACACTGTAGCCCATAGAGCTCCCCATGATGCAGGAGGGGGATATGCCCTGAAACAAGCTTAGGCCCAATGGAAGGACCATGCAGAAGCAGACTCCTGGCAGGAGCTGCAGCTTGTGGAGAGGACCCCACAAAGAAGCAAGTTTTCTGGCAGGAACTGAAGCATGTGGGGAACCCAGGCTGGAACAGTCTGTTCCTGAAGGACTGCACACCATGCAAAGGGCCCATGCTGGAGCAGTTCGTGAAGGGCTGTATACGACAGGGTACCCATGCTGGAGACAGGGAAAAGCATAAGGAGGAAGGATTGGCAGAGCTGAAGCATTGTGAACCAACTGCAATCCCCATTCCCTACCCCCCCTGCACCACTCACAGGGGAGGAGGTAGAAGAGTCAAGAGTGAAGTTGAGCCTGGGAAGAAGTGGAGTAAGGGGAAATTATTTTTAGTTTTCTCTTTGTTTCTTACTATCCTACTCTATTTTTATTTGGCAATAAATTACATTAATCTTCCGCAAGTCAAGTCTGTTTTGCTTGTGATGGTAATTGGTAAGTGATGTCCCTGTCCTTATCTTGATCCACAAGCTTCTTTATCCTATTTTCTCACTCCATCCTGTTGAGAAGGGGGAGTGACAGAGCAGCTGAGTGGGCACCTGGCAGCCAGACACGGTTAATCCACCACACTTAAGCACAATACTACAACTCACTGAGACTTAAAGCTGGTTTAATTTCTACAAAATTAAAATCAGATAAAAAAATAAATAGTTATTTCCATCTTTTCCTTTTTATATATAAATATTAATTTTTCTGAACAGCATTGTTATCTGCATCTGGACAATGGTGTCCCTTTTTCCCTAGTCATGACTGAAATGAGACATTAAAATCTCTTCAGACTGTATGTGTATGCTATTACAAAGAATGAAGAGACTAGACTAATCTTTACATGCACTAGACAAGCACTAATAAATTTTAGAGATCATTCACAGGATTCTAACTGTTGTATCAAATATAGGCATAATTCTGTGATGCATTTAAAAAGACATTTAACATGAAGCACATTTTAATCCTACTGAAGTCAGTAGGACCGCTCAGACATGAATTTAGGCAACAGATTATATTCAGCTGGAAATTACATGTTAAGAATTTAAAACACATTCTTTAAAGACATGCCATGAATCCCCTACTGACCAAAAGCCTTAGTTTGTAACATATGGTATCAGAAAAATATTTAATAAAGGTAAGTAGATAACAAAAGGTAATGATATTCCTGCACTAGATCCTTTCACAGTCATACCAAAAGTACCTGATTATCTATAATATAATAAAACCCATTATCACAACACTGCCAAGAGAACTTGAATACAAATAAAATATTTTACTTAATGTAATTGCCAATCCAAATGAGAAACTGTACTTCATGTCCTTATCATGATGTTTACATGTTGTATGTATACACATAGAAACAGTCCCACTACTGTTAGAATCAGGGGGAAGGCCAACAGGGCAGATATTGCTGTAGGAGGCTACTATAGGCCACCCACCCAGGACACAGAGGTGGATGAAATATTCTATAGGCATTTAGGAGAAATCTCACGATCGCTTGCCCTTGTTCTTGTGGGAGAAGATAAGTTCCCAGACATCTGCTGGAAATACAACGCAGCAGAGCGGGATCAGTCCCGGAGATTCCTGGAATGCATGGGAGACAACTTCCTGACGCAACTGGTGAGAGAACCAACCAGAGAAGGTGCCCTGCTGGATCTCCTCTTTGTGAACAGAGAAGGACTGGTGGACGATGTGGCGGTCGGAGGACGACTAGGGCACAGTGATCATGAAATAATAGAGTTCTCAATTCTTAGAGAGGCCAGGAGAGGGGGCAGCAGAACTGACATCCTGGACTTCAAAAGGGCTGACTTTGTCTTGTTTAGGCACCTGCTTGAAAGGATCCCTTGGGAGATGATCCTGAAGGGTATAGGGGTCCAGGAAGGCTGGGCAGTCTTTAAGAAGAAAGTTTTAATGGCTCAGGAACAGGCAGTCCCCAGGTGCTGTAAGAGAAGCCGGCAACAGAGAAGACCACCCTGGTTAAATAGGGAGCTTTGGCTGCAAATCAGGGAAAAAAGGAAAGTCTACAACCTTTGGAAGAAGGGACTAGCCACTCACAATGGTTACAAAGATGCTGTGAGGCTATGCAGGGCGGAAATCAGGAGGTCTAAAGACCAGCTGGAAATTAATCTGGCTTCAACAATCAAGGACAACAATAAATGTTTCTGTAAGTATGTCAGTAGCAAAAGAAAGACCAGGGAGAGCCTCCATCCCCTGCTAGATGCAGGAGGAAACAGGGTAACAAGTGATGAGGAAAAGGCTGAGGTGCTTAATGCCTTCTTTGCCTCAGGCTTTCATAACAAGACTAGTTGTACTGAGGGAATCCAGCCTCCTCATCCAGAAGACAGAGACTGGGAGAATGACCCCCCCACAATCCAGGAGGAGACAGTCAGTGACCTACTGCATCACATAGACACACACAAGTCTATGGGACCTGATGGAATACACCCGAGGGTGCTGAAGGAGCTGGGTGGGGTGCTCGCCAAGGCACTTTCCATCATTTACCAGCAGTCCTGGCTGACTGGGGAGGTCCCGACAGATTGGAAACTGGCCAATGTGACACCCATCTATAAGAAAGGTCGGAGGGATGATCCGGGAAATTACAGGCCTGTCAGCTTGACCTCAGTGCCCGGGAAGCTGATGGAGCAGCTCATCCTGAGTACCATCATACAACACATGTGGGACAACCAGATGATCAGGCCCAGTCAGCATGGGTTTATGAAAGGCAGGTCCTGCTTGACATACCTCATTTCCTTCTACGACAGGTTGACCTGCTCATTGGATGAGGGAAAGGCTGTGGATGTAGTTTACCTTGACTTCAGTAAGGCCTTTGACACCGTTTCCCACAACATTCTCCTGGTGAAACTGGCTGCTCAAGGCTTGGATGGGCACACGCTTTGCTGGGTAAAAAACTGGCTGGATGGCCGGGTCCAAAGAGTTGTGGTGAACGGAGTTAAATCCAGTTGGTGGCCAGTGGTGAGTGGTGTCCCCCAGGGCTCGGTTTTGAGGCCACTCCTGTTTAACATCTTTATTGATGATCTAGACGAGGGTATCGAGTGCACCCTCAGTAAGTTTGCAGATGACACCAAGTTGGGTGGGAGTGTTGATCTGCTCGAGGGTAGGGAGGCTCTGCAGAGAGACCTGGACAGGACGGAGCGATGAGCTAAGGCCAACTGTAGGAGTTTCAATAAGGCCAAATTCTGGGTGCTGCACTTGGGCCACAACAACCCCCAGCAGCGCTACAGGCTTGGGGAGGAGTGGCTGGAGAGCTGTCAGCCAGAGAGGGACCTGGGGGTGTTGATTGACAGCCGGCTGAACAGGAGCCAGCAGTGTGCCCAGGTGGCCAAGAAGGCCAATGGCATCCTGGCTTGTATCAGCAATAGCGTGGCCAGCAGGGACAGGGAAGTGATCTTACCCCTGTACTCGGCACTGGTGAGGCTGCACCTCGAATACTGTGTTCAGTTTTTGTCCCCTCACTACAAAAAGGACATTGAATTACTCGAGTGTGTCCAGAGAAGGGCAACAAAGCTGGTGCAGGTCTGGAGCACATGTCGTACGAGGAGTGGCTGAGGGGACTGGGGTTGTTTAGTCTGGAGAAGAGAAGGATGAGGGGAGACCTCATCACCCTCTACAACTACCTGAAAGGAGGTTGCAGAGAGCTGGGTATGAGTCTCTTCAACCAAGTAACGAGCAATAAGACAAGAGGTAATGGCCTCAAGTTGCACCAGGGAAAGTTTAGACTAGATATTAGGAAGTATTTCTTTACAGAATGGGTTGTTAAGCGTTGGAATGGGCTGCCTCCACCCTGGAGGTGTTTAAGAGTCGGGTTGACATAGCGCTGAGGGATATGGTGCAGTTGGAAACTGTCAGAGCTAGGTTAACGGTTGGACTAGATGATCTTCAAGGTCCTTTCCAATCTATGATTCTGTGAGTTTTGAAATAAATAATAGACATAAATAATAGAAATAAATAACAGACAAAGACACAAAGAAAAATGCAAACAGGATGAATTACAACAGAGATTGATTAGAATTGGACTATGCTAGATTAGTTTATTATCCTTCTTTGATAGAACACTTGATTTTTTAGACACAAGGAAAAACTAATCTATTTGTATTAAAATATCACTGTCTGTATTCTTCAGTAAAGCATGCATGAAATGGGAAATTAAAGATTAAAATAAAAACAAAGTGGGATTATTGCAAGAACTATAAAACACAGAACAAACTATCCTGAACTGAGCTGAAAAAAAAACCCACTATAAAGCTACATGTAATTTATAACATTATTCCTGCAGGATCAGCTTTGGGATTTTAAGAATTATAATTATCCACTTTGCTGCAATAAACAGAATTGGCTAATGAAATGTGCTAACGATGATACAAAACTAAAAGGGATTGCCTTCCATTATGGTGGATGGTGTTGCCATAACAGAAGAGGATCTGAATATCACGCTAAAGGATTGGATCTAGAGTACTGGAATAAGAGAAAGAAGTGTCAGCTGTAAAAAGTACAAGGTAAAGTGCTTAAAGACTACTGCAAAGGGTGGTTATTATATCCAGTAGAAAAATACATACATATATGAATTAATCATGAAATTATTCTGAAGAGTCAAAGAAATGCAGCTGTTTCAAAGGCAAATAAGTTTCTGAAAATAATGAGAATATACTTTCCTTGTTGAGTTGGAGAACTAATGTTAATGACATAAAAGATCTAGTCTTTGATAATATTACATCTTTAAGCTTACACACATTTCAGTTATCCATGTGCAAGAAAAGTGCATTCCAAATGGAAAAGATATAGATAGGGTGTACCAGGGTAAGAAAAAGAGATTCCATGTTTCAGGAAAGACTCAGTAAGCCAGCCTGAAAAATAAAGGCTAGCTGCTATTGGTAAGTACTTTGGAAAGGAGAACAAAGGGGCTAGTGGGTAAACACAAGGGAAGAAGAAGGTTTATTCAAATGATAAGCACAGTTATAAGCATAAGGCAAAGACCAAGTGGTTAGAAACTAAGGCTAAGCCTCAAAGGAAATCAACTTATCAATTTACCATTTTCAAAACAATAACCTGTTTACTGCCTCAAGCAGCTGTTCATCCCCTAGGACTTGTCTGGGCATCTTTCAGCTGGAACCATGCAAATGGTTCACTTGGGATTTAGCATATCTGAATCAGCAGAAGAATAAATGTCTGAAAATGGTTCAGAGGAAAGGGGCCAATGGAGAGATGCAACATCAGGAAAATCAGGGACTATGACACAGAGCTACCAACAGCTAAATTAAAACTTTTTCAAAGGCAGATGAGCTTCTGGGTGGGTGGCTGCCACTCTTCTTTTCATTAATCCTTCAAAAGTGCTGATTTCAATTTTTGTGCAGATGTAAGGTGATAGAGAAAACTCAAAAGTGCCTTTTTCTTTTCTCTTCTTCACTCATTTCCTCCTTTTTTAATGTCTTACTGGCTGCATTTGCAAGGTTAAAATAACAATTCTGGTATGAACTGAACAACAGTAAATGTAGGCTATAAATTAGAAATAGTATGAGTTATCAAAAGAGTCATGTTCAGAAACTGATTCAGGATGAAGCTCAATGATTTAACACTATATAAGAGATTTATTCTAATATTTAATAGGCAAATTTTACCATTCTGTAGCATAATGCTCACCACAGCTATGTTAATATCCTATAACCTTCCTTTTGAGATTCCATTTCCAAAAAATCTACCTTTTCAAGAACTACATGAAATGGAAAGATGTCCCATAACAAACCAGTGCATCAAAACCAAACAGAACAGATCTTCATTCTACTTCATGTTCAGCCACTGAATTGTCAGTGATTTTAAGCTCCTTGATCAATCTGGATTTTTAAAACTCCCAGTCCCAGGTAAAAATCAATGGGAGCTGGGCACCCACCTCTCATATGCTGTAGAAAATCCCCTCTTTTAATGCTTCAATCAACGCAAAGCATGTATTAAAAGAAAATAAAACATAGCAGAAAGAGGTTAAGAAATTAAAAAGTGAGTATTTTAGAGCAAATATGAATGATTTGGTCAGTGTATTTTAGTAACCTGGTACACTAGTTTCCTATCACAGATAATTTTATTTTTAACAGTGGCTTAAAGTGAAATTATAGCAAAATATATGATTCTATGCCCCAAACATTTTACTACCTCACAAAATCACAGAAAGGCATATTGAACATGAGAGAGTTATCAAACTGGTAATACACTCGGCAAATTTCCAATGTCATGGACTGCATCAAAACCTTAACATTACCAAGATACCACCAATTTTCTACATCTCAAGACCAAAAATATTCATTTGAGAAGAAAAAAAAGAGTGTGTTTTCTTTGATCTGAGTCTCTTTCATGAAATGTGCAGGAAATAAAATACATTTTATATCACTTGACCATCTACATCACAAATTTAAAAATATTTATACCTGGCTGATAAAAAAAGAAAAACAGAAATAAGGGCAAAACCAAAAAAACTTAACTAACTGTCTACGAATGAGGAGTGAGAGATTAATTAAAATAAAGAAATTCCTTGTAAAGACATATGTTAATACTTCCTTTACACACTGCTTAAATTAAAGTCCTAATTTTTCTTTTGGATGTACACTAACAATTCCTAATGACTTCTCTTCATTAGTTGTAGCTTTGGCCCTAGAACCATTTCCTTAGCATAGTAAAGTGAAAAACAAGAACCATGGTTAGCAATTATGTGTGATACCATTCTGTTTAGCTGATGTGCTATGGTGCTGGGAACTAACTCACCAGGATACAATTTGTGTGGAACAGAAGGCTGGCTTGGATACAGACTTGAATATTCATCTAAGAACAAATTAGTTCATTCAAAATACAATCAACCATTTGCAGCTACCTGGCTTGTATACATAGACCACATAGTGACAAGCATAGTCCAATGCTGCTTCTGACTATTGCTTTCTGGAAAATGCTACGAAAACGTACAACAAAACTTAATATTGAAATACCACAAAAACTAGGTTGACATCAGTATCTTTTTTTCTTATCTCCTTAAGACAAATCCTCTTGATATCTCAAAATAAAACAATCTTTCCAAAGCAGAATTGTAACAGTAAATGTTACAAACTTACGGAAATTCCATATTACAAAAAAACGCTAAACATAAGGCTAAGACTATTTTACAAAAATAAAGAACTTATGGGGCAAATAGTCAAAAAACACCAAAAAACTGTAGAAGAAAACGTTAAAAATAATGGGAAAAAAAAATACAGTTTGAGAAGAATTAAAATAATATATATTTCAGTCAATAAATTTGCTGTCTTCCTGTATCTAGGAATCTTACTTCAATGTAATAAATAAAACTCAAAAGAATAAATCCTGATTTCTCTTTGTGCAACCTTTTTTTGGATCGTTTAAACCTGCACTTAGTATGGTTCTGTTCCAATTGGTATTAAACAGGCATTTTGATAGCAAAACTTTTGCTTGCTTATGTTCATTTGCTGTTGATACTGGGACAATACATATGAGAAAGTAGCATTTGCCTGTTGATCTACAGAAGCCTTATGTTCCTGCTAAGCACCTTTTTCATCAGATACTGTTCTGGACCTTACTGCACCTCTCAGTAGGATCTTGACCAAAAGGATTCTAGCAGACTGGCAACCCAGCTGAAAATAAAGGAAGAGAAACAGCAGCTAGATTCATGGGCTGCAAAATTTTCTTAAAACATGGCAGTCTGGGTTGTTCTCCAAAACCACAAAATTAAGGAACGCATGCCACTATCAGTGTAGGGAAGAGATCCATGCTCCAACTACTACAGGTTGTTTCTACACCTGTCACTGCTCCAAAAGGATATTATAGGGCAAAAACAGAAAGAGAAATAAATTGAGTAAGTGAAGGCAGTTACAGCTGTCATATCTCAAATGCAATGAAATAAAACTCATGATGGAGAACAGAAAGAAAATGGTGCTTGTATCATCTGGTATTACTACTGGCTGACTTAGCTTTCATTCTGTGACCTCTTGTAGCACTGACATACCTACTGCTCCTCAACATTGCAGGAGAAAAATCACTTATGTAAGCATTCAGACAACAAGACAGAATGTTAAAGGTAGTGGGGAGCAGACACAGAAGGAAAAAAGAAATAAAGATTGAATGCACAAAAAATTATGCTCCAGGTTGTGAAAAGTGAATTGTTATCAAAAGAAGTCATACTAATGCCCCTATTAGAACTGTTTGCACGACCTAATAGTAGATTAACTGATTTCATGACATAAAAATATATCCATCCTACAAAAGATGACAAGAATCTTATATAATTATAATTATTATAAGTTGTTTTACTACGCAGTTGTACTATTATATACTATCAGCTACATTATTATTTGTAATTATTATTAATGTATGCCTAAAAAATAAAATAGGTTACTGATAAATAGCATAGAAATAATATGTGGTATTTTACACTTACTAAAGTTTCACTTACTAAAATATTACTTGAAAATATTTATTCTGCTACGTTCTTGCCTGATTTGGGCCTTTTCAGAATATTTACAAACTAATTTATTTGTTAAGTTGGAACATTAATTATTTTATGTTCAATCAATTGGTCAATCAATGCACATCTAACAATTATAATGAAATTAAGGCAAACTGTAAAAGGATCCTTCATTTTCTTTATGAAACCTAGCAGTACAGCTCTGTGCCTGGAACACAGATGCTGAGCAGCTGCACTAGGAGGTTACTAAACCATGTTTGTGGGGAGAGGAGGTTATTTTCAAGACATTTTGACCTAACGCCAACAAAAGAAAAACCAGAGAAAAAGGCAGAGAGATGGCAAAAAGCTGTATCAAAGTTGTCAATAAACCTGAAAACAATATGAGGTGTGTATACTTTGATGTGACTAAAAAGCAGGCTGCTACAATATTATTATATTTCTTGAGTTTTATCACTGTATTTATGTACTGGATATTTTCTTGAAATATCTTCAACATTCAGATTAGATTTCAATCACAATGCCTCATTTAGAATTCATTTAATCCTATTCTTTATATAGAAAAAAGTAGCTGAAGCAGATGACAGGAGGCTACACATGAATAACAAGTATATGTATTGCCACAGAAAATATATTTCATTTAGTGATTTCTACCTACTACTGTGATAAGATAATGTCTTTATATTAGAATATGAGAAATGCTTTTCAAAAGAGACAGACTTCACATACTTTGAATATTAAATAACTCAAATGCTCTTTGAAAAAAGTTCTTTTAGAATACCATCATGTGAGACTATATCAGCATTAATTCATTCTATGACGTAAGCTGGAAAACAAACCTGCATGAAATTTGTGACATTTCTATTGTTACTAACACATACGCAAATTTGGCTGTATTAAGACAGTTTCAGTATTACATAGCAGAAGAGTAATTGATGCAGCATATATTTGTAAGATCGATACAAATGTAAAATGTATAAGAAGATTTTTATAATCTATGTGCTTTCATAGAATAAAACCTGCATTAAATACATAACCACTATAATAGTAAAAGGTCTTTCCAGTCATCACAAGCCTTGCCTTTCCTAAAAAAGTAGTTCTTAAATTATGAACCTATTGCATAGATAACCTAATAAACATGATTATATCAGTCCTTTCTTACAGAAACGGATGTTAAATATTGCATCTAATCTGTATTTGAGATCCCTTCTTAATAGGCAACTGTAACTAACATGCAGAACCCTTACATACACACCTCGCAGCTTAAATACGTAAGTTTAAAAAAAAAAGGTTGCAATGGATATCAAATATCCTCATTTGTCCATATTAATCTTATTTGCATCTGTAAAATTTTCATTTCTAACTTAATTTGACAATTTGGTTATGATTATGTATTTTTGAACCCTTTGCATAGCATTTGATCTTATCTTAAGCCTTGAGTTTAATTTATTTACTAGAAATAGTCTTCACTCAAATCCAGAATTCTAGTGCAGATCATTCTTCTTTGTCTTTTGTAATTAATAAAATTTTACAGAAACACTTTATTTTGTTCTCTATATATCCATCAATTTCTACATCAGATGAAAGGGAAAATGCATCTGTCCTTTCTTCATTTGTTTTTAAGTAAAAGCCTGAAGTAGCACCAAAACATGATTAATCATTATTTGGAAACATCACACCATTAAATCTAAGTTCCAATTCAAAGATAATTTTGTATTGTAGGGAACACCACAGGATTACTATTGTCAGCAGCAGGAATAGTCAAGGCTTTGAAATCTTTTGTTACCCAGTCTGTCTTTTCAATTAGTCTAAACTATCTACATTTACCCTTTTTTCTTTTTTCCATCTGTGAGTAACATTTCACTGATGAATAACTAAATGTAAGAGAACAGTTTCATTCTTATGGCTCAGAATTATTTTCACCTGTGGAATTGTGCCACTGTCAAAAAGAAAGCACAATTATTATTCGCATCTGTTTGTGATCAGCCCTATAATTCCTTAGGCACAGTAAAATAGACAGCCCAGAGGGATCAAAAGCAGGGCTTTTTCCATTTTATAACTGTTTTCACCATCATCAAGCAGTTCCCTTATCATTTTACTGTACTTAAATTCCATTTCTTATAATCACTCACTCTCTTCACAAACAGGATTATTCAATTACATGGCTCCGCTGCACACTAGAGGTCAGCCATTAATGGCCAAGATGTATTGTGATGTGCTTTTATTATTTCTAACTAGTGAGAGAGATAGTGTCTTGTATTATAAAGCTTCGGTCACCATCAGGATTCTCATTCATTTCTGAAGACAAACTGGCAATTCAATCTAACAGTGAACAGATGAAAAAACTACTTTATGACTAATATTTATAGAAATTTAATGTCAACATGACACATACAAACATAAATAATAAAACACATTTTTCAGCTTCAACTCATTTTAAGCAATCTTCACCACAGAATGGTGTACAAAGAAAATAATTAGGTTTTAATCTTTAAATATTATTACCTTTTTCTTGTCTAAAACGTAATTAGAAAATCAGGGAAGTAAAAAAATAATGCAGAAAGTATTAATGAAAAGCAGTTCAGGATTGAAAATTAATCTGGTTTGAAATGAAAAGTTTGTTTTGCCTGTCATTCAGTAGGAAATTATATATTCATCTAGAACAAAACACACATTTTTATTACACTATTAGAACAACTTCAAGCAACTAGAAAAAAAGAAAAGGTATTCTGTGCATTACACAATTTCTATTCATAGAACTCATGGTATATTTTAATAAAGTAGTAAATTATACCAACTTTTTAATCTAAAGCTTTTCAACACAGATACTTGAGAACGAAAACCAGTAAAGGCAGTGTTCAAATTAAGAATTTTGATTAAATGTACTTCTAATGGCCTGGTCAAAAGTTAGTACTGAAATGTACTAGGCATACACAAGAGTCTTTTATTTTTTAACTGATACCTAGTTAGCTTTTATGGCTTTTATTATAAATGTATCAATTTAATGTGTGTCAGTGATTTACTTACTGCATATGGAACTCTGACAGAATGTTTCACACAGTGTAAATAAAGAGGAAGATATAAGCCCTGGACTCTGTACTTTGGATAGCAATTTTCCAACTGATTTAATTTGTGCAGGATTTCACCCACACACTTAAAAGACATTTATTATACAGATAACTGAGAAGATATATTTATGAAAAAGATATCATTCCTTCAGCCAAAATAAATAATAGTTTTCTTGGTCACAGAATTCAGATGTAGAACACCACCTGAAGTGACAGTGATACATGCAAGACAGAGACCTCAAGTCATGCAGTTCTTTGACTTATTGTAAGTGGCATTAAACTGGAACATGTAGAACTTGAAAGGGTAGACTTGACATGTCTTTTGTATGTCACCTATCTCTCCTACTTGTTTTTCTCTCATGATTGTATATATTCTTGTGTTAACACTTTCAAGTTTTGGCTTTGCTTTCCATTGTGAATATGTTGATGTTAATTTTTGATGCAAAAGAACTTCAATCTATTTTTAAACTGCCAATTCTGCTCTCATTCCTCGCTATGTTAAGAAAATAGATTTTTTTGGTATAAGATCTCCCATTCTTACACCTATTTCCATAAAACTAGTAGTCTCAATAATATTTAACTTCCACAGTTTCATATCAACAGTTGAGATAAAACATTAAATGTAGTAAGGACACACTAAAATTTAGGCACTAATTTTCAGATAACCATGGATTCATTAAAGCTGGCAGCCACATCTGGAGAGTGTCTAGTCCAGCCCTGGCTCAGAACTGGGCCAGCTACATACAGAAGGTTGCCCACAGTTATGCTTTGTTCAGTTTTAAATATCTCCAAGACTGAAGAGTCTGCAAACATTCTCAACAACCTGCTCAGTGCTTAGTCACTCTTGGAATAACAGTAATAAAAAAAAATCTTATGTTTACATAGAGTTTCATGTGTTTCAGTATGTGCCCACTGCCTCTTGTGGTGTCACTAGGCACCACTGAGAGGAGTCTGGCTCCCACATCTTTACTCCCTACCATCAGGTATTTATATATGCATATGATCTAAGATCTCACTAAGCCTTCTCCCTTCAGGCTACACAGTACCAGCTCTCAGTTTCTCTTTGTATGAACGATGTTTCAATCCCATCATTGCCTTTGTGGCCCTTTACTGGATTCAATCCATCACATCCATGTCACTCTTGTACTGAGGAGCCCACCACTGAACCAAGCACTCCAGATGCATCTCACCAGTGTTGAATAGAGGACAACAATCACCTCAGCCCAGGGAGCTGTTGACCTTCTTTGCTGCAAGGACACATTGTTGGTTTACGGTCAACTTTTTGTCCACCAGGACCCCGAGGCCCTTTTCTGTCAAGCTGTTTTTCAGTTGGTCAGCCCCCATCTTGCAAGGCATTGTTCCATCCCAGGTGTGGGGCTTGCCACTTCCCTTTCTTGAACTTCATGAGGTTCCTGTCAGCCCATTCCTCTATCCTGCCCAGGTCCCTCAGAACAGCACCTTGTGCAGAGTTTTGATAAAATATCTTATTTAAGGAAAGAAATGTAAGAATTTCTCCACTTTCATTTTACATCCCTAATGAACCCAAGGACAAATATCAATCTTAAGTATATCCAAACAAACGCCTGAGGCAATTCAAAAATTTATTGTGAATATTCACACATAGATTAATGGATCGGTTCTTAGAATTTAAGCAGAAATTTGCCAAACTTATGAGCTGCTTTACTTACACAAAGTTTCCAGGATAGAATCACAGAATCATTTAGCTTAGAAAAGAGCCTTAAGATCGAGTCCAACAATAAACTTCACACTGCCAAGTCCACCATTAAACCATGTCCCTAAGCACCAGGTGTACACATCTTTCAAATACCTCTAGGGATGGTGACTCAACCACTTTCCTGGGCTGCCCATTCCAATGTTGGATAATCCTTTCGGTGAAGAAATTCCTCCTAATATCCTAGATGTCTAGCTTGGAATGAAATTACCAACTCTGTCACATAAGCTTGAGAAATTAGCCAGTGTCAATTACGTAGTTTTCAAAAGATCACTATTTTGATCCAGTTCTAGCTGATCAGTATGAACTGAACAGTAGTTTGATCAGTACTAGCTGATACAGTATTAGTTGATACAGTTCTAGCTGATCAAAATTACTAGAAACAAATTTTCAGTCACTGAATTTGTCATGCAGATTTTGACTCATCTTATAATCCTGAGTATAGACAGGTGAATGTCTAACCTTGCTAAAGCAAAATATTAATCATTCTGTACCCAAAACATTTTAATCTAAATACACATCCACAAAAGAATGTTACGTAAAACTGTGAACAATGAAAATTAATTGACAAAAAACTCAGTCAGGTCTCTACAATGAACTCTGTTACATGGTTCATTGTCCAGCATTAGTTAGCTACAGTCAGCTTGGTATTGTCTTTTATTTTTCACTGAGGTAACACACATCAAGAAGCAGTTTGTCTCACAGTACAACCAATGGGTTAGGTTAATCCCCTCCCAGTGCTGTTCATGGTGGAGAGCTACAGTGCTGTGCACTGACTTCATGCCTCCTGACAGCACAAATACCACAAACGAAGAGTTGCATGAAGAACTGAAATGGCAGGTCTTATGGGATCAAGCAGGAAAGCACTAAGCTTTACTGTTTGTTAGCAAGGGATCAGTGCCAATCAATTAATGCTTTAATTACTTAGACTAATTAAGATAATGAACAACAGCAAGCCTACAATCAATTAGGTTTATCCAAACTTTCTATTTTTAGGATAGGACCCTGAAAACTACATTCTTCTTACAGGTACGTAAAGTGTGAAGGCTGTGCTAATACAGTCTCAGAAAAAAATAAAAAAATCAATAAAACATAAGGGTTGAATTAAAAAAAAAAAAGTATGCAGAGAAGGAAAACTAACTTTGACAAAGCTAGCAGTTCTACAGATCCCATAGTCTAATAAGTTGGGAAAGTATGCTAAATTTTAGCAAAATGACGATTCTTGAAATTGTTTGCAGGGGTAAAAATTTTTATTTTCTAACAGGAAAAAAAAATAGAATACTTGCGCAGAATTACACTCCCCTTTGAAAACGTCTGTCTAGTCCTGACAGATACAACTTAGAGTTTGGCTTATTTTTATGTCATTAATGAGAGCTCACCCTTTCTTCATTGAAAGTACGGAAAGATCAGCAGAAAAAAAGTGTTGTGTGTCTGACTGCTTGTCTGATCATACAACACAGATACCACTGAAAGGATCTTTGTCATTTTTGGAAACAGTCTGGTCAAGTAAAAACAATTTTAAATACCAAAAACCAGAAATAAAGTGAGAAAGTGTGTCCATTTGAATATGAAGAAAGCAAGGCTGCTACTGCTTAAGCTTTATGTTGTAATGTTACTTTACTGACCTCTAATGAGTTTCTGCAACTTAAACAAAATTTCTTTAATGCATTTTTCAGTCTATTATTTCCACATGGCTGCTCCTGCTTTGTTTCTATTTGTGATGCATAATTGACATTTCTGTACAAGATTTCACGGACATTTATGAAAACTGGTGCTTACTTTTGATGTTAAGAGTGGAGTGGAGAAGACAGCAAGAGACAGAATAAAGACAGCTGAATGGGAAAAGGGATGCATAGGAAGAAGCAGAAAGGGTAAAAGAAATCTTGATTGCTGAACCAAGAGGGTGAGGCCCACAGGAGATTCAGAGCACAGCAGAAAAGCAGGGTCACCCTCTGGTGCCACAGAACATGGAGTAAGCAGTGGGTGGTGATGTTCAGACATGGCCTGTCGCTGGGCTTTGCAAGTGGACAGGCAATCCCTCCACATTCCACCCAGGCCAGAAGAAGAGCTCTTCCTCACAGCAAAACACCCACCTTCTCAAAGCAGAAGACATATCCCCTGGCCTCCATCTCCAGTCAGAAAACACTCCAGCTTTCTCTGAAGTTAACTGGGCCACAGACTGTAAGAGGTATAATAGCCCAATAGTACAGCTGTATGGACAGTACAGCCATTGTCCTAAAGGACAGGCAGCACTTGGAGCTTAGTATTCAGATTGTGACAAAAAAGAAGACTGGAGTATCAACACTATTTTTAGACCGTAGACTCCGATGTCTTTGGGTAACATAGTATTTTGGCAGAAAAAGGAAAACAAGTTAATTATCAGAGAAATCTTGCAGACTCTTTTAAAAGCTGTCATATTAGGAGTATTTAGAGATAAATACTACAGTGGTGAGATTTAAATTATCCTAAAATACTGTTTATAGTTAAATGGTATTTGTGATTCCATTTTTTATTCACCTTTAAATCATTACTATGTTAATTGTCTTTTCTGGACCAAGTGTGCACTCTAAAGAGAAAAGAAGTGTATTAAAGGAAGATAACTTTCCCTCCAGAATAAAAGTTGTAGCATAATTTATTTCTCTTCAGTAAAATAGCAGTGCTATAATCAGAAATTAACACTGAAATACTTTCACAGAGCTGGGATGTAAGATCTTTTCTAAAACTTCAATCTCAAAGCATTTGAGTCTAAATGATTCAACATACAATGTGAAATATTACCTTTATTCCAAGAACCAGTTCTTGGAAACAAACTGCAGTAGTCTTCTAAAATGATCAGTGTCTTGGATACCATTGAGACCTCAGACAAAGACATCGTCTTTCCTTGAAACTGTGCATTATCTGCCTTGCATTTTCCTACCAGTATTCTCCCAAATATCAAGGAGTGCTTGCCTACCTTAGTAACTTTTTTCTCAATCCAAAATCTGAAAGCTGTTAAAATTTACTTGTAATGTCCAAATATACTGGTTAAAGTAAAGAACTACAAACAAGGATTATTAATCTACCTCTTAAAAGCTAGCTTCAGATAGGGTACCAGTGTGACACTTGTGAAAACAATTAAGAAAATAAACCCTCTTCCTTTGAATCTGACAGCCTCAATATAGACCCCTCTCTTGCTTACAGTCAGATGCCTAAGTATCATTTCTGGGGTTGATATATGCACAAGAGATGGCAGTCCTTTCTGTTTTAAGACCTATAGCTCAAGCAGAACAGTTCTGATGATTTGCAGTTGCGGTTTTACACTCTTCACCTAAGAAGTAAATAGCAATACACCTAATATAAAATAGTAGTATGTAATTAGAAAAGCTGTCTTGTTGATATGAGGAAGATTGTAAGGGCCACAGATCTGACACAAAATCTAAAATTTGAGAGGCTTAGACTTGGTGCTCTTACATTAGAGACCTCTTTTCTATTCTCACCGATCCTTCAAAATGCTTTCTTTGTAAAATGGAAAGACATGACAGATCTATTAACATCAAAGAGATAAAAACTCTTGATCTTCAGGCTCTGAGAGTAGTGCATCTTTCCCCCAAGATTAAAGTGTATTTTGCAGGGAAAAATAAGACACTCATTGATAGGAAAAAAAAAAAAAAAACCCAAAAAAAAAAACCAACCCACAAAAAATATCAGATACTAAAGACTTGCTCAATGGCAGAAATGAGTGTTTATTAACAAAGGCAACTATAAATTCTCAAACAAGTGCAGATATTAGACAAAGAACCTGTACAGAATTGCTGGTCTACACAGCCAAAAAGAAGGCTTGGTGCATTCCAAACAAAAGGTGGATTTTTCTGGATTGTCATGGTTTGAGCCCAGAGGGCCACTGAGCACCATGCAGCCATTCACTCACTCCTTCCCTCACAGCACTGGGAAGGAGAAAAAAATGAACTGAAAAGGCTAAGGAATCAAGATAAGGACAGGGAGGGGTCGCTCACCCATTATGGTCACAGGCAAGACAGGCTCGTTAGGGGAAGAAAAAAAAGAACATCCCTTCAAAACACTATCAACAATGACACTTAACAGACAGAATGAGACAGTAAGAACTGTTACCATATGTTAAAAACACCTCCCCTCACCCCTCCCTTCTCCCTGGGCCCAGTTTTGTTCCTGATATCTCTACCTCCATCTCAGTGGCACAGGGCCAGGGAATGGGGGGTGCACTCAGTTCACCACTTCTTCCTCCAAGGAGGGGAAGCACTCTTCTGCATTCTTCCCCCTGCTCCACATGGCATCCCTCTCACAGGAGACAGTCCTCCCCACAGGATGCATTCTTCTCAAGATGCTCCAGTGTGGATCACCTCCACATGTTGTAGCTGAACTACAATCTGAAAACAGCAGGGGCTTTTTCCCACAGAGTTCCAGGGTCCTCCACAGGTCGCAGGAGAATCTCTGCTTCTCCAGTGACCTCCATGGGTGGCAGGTGGGGCAGCCCTGTCATCTCACCACCCAATACAGGTGAGTTCTCTGTTCCAGCACACCTCCCCCCCGCCCCTTCCTCCTTCTTCCTTCCACTAACATTGGTGCTCACATAGGTGTCCTCCCCATAACTCATTCTCAAAGTCCCAACCACCTCTCAGGTTTCCCTTCTTAAGTACATTACCACAGAGGCATGGTCACCATCTCTAATTGGCTCAGCCTTGGCCAGAGACTGGGAGCCAGGGGAGCTCTGAGAAGTTTCTCACAGGGGGCCACCACTGTAGCCCCCTGCCTTGCTACCAAAAACCCCGCCACACAAACCGAGCACACCTGGCTATTGAAAAAGTAAACAAATCAAGACATCTTGCTGTAGTTGGGGATCTGAGAATAATTTGTCTAGGAAGATCTAATATTTATATATAAATAAAATCTACAAATTTTATCCACACATTCCAACTTCTGAATTTCAAAATCAGATAAACAAATTCATGGCCAAGTTTAATTAAAAATCCTCTCTAGCCTCTATGCAGATATTCACATTTATTCAGAAGGAAAAAAGAAGCAGAAATGTGAAATAGCACTGGAAATGCATTTATTAGTTTTTAGCAATACCTGCAAGTTATATAGCTATGAGAAGAAATGCTCTACCTTTTTTTTTTCCCATCCTATCCTTAATACACAAAAAATTCCAGAGAGATTCAAGGATCAGGTTTATGCAGAGTTTAGTTGTTGTTCAACTGTCTATACATAACCTATCAGTTATCTAAATTGAGATCAATCGTGAGTTGTCACAGAGTCAGCTGCTTTTCTCAAGACACCAAATGAGCTCCTGCTCTGCGTAGGTACTGAGCTACTGTCAAATAGTGTATAGCTGAGAAAATTTTTCTAAAGACTTTCTGCCACGGGAAAATCCCACACATTTTTCAAGTAAATCTAAAAGCTATTTTTAACATACTCATGTTATTCACACCATTATACTTATGAGTCTCCGAAGCACTTCATTTCACTGTATTATTTTTAGAAGTCTATAATTCATGAGTAAAAACCAACATTGAGCTGCCAAGAAGAATGTGTATCATCAATCTAAGAGAATCATGTTTGGTTAACAAAGGGGGAACGAGTAGAACTAAAACTTAAAAAAAAAAACAGTTACAGCTTTTATCTAAACTGGAGGTATTTGTAAAAAGTTATGAATAATACTTTTTCAATAGCACAATAAGAATCAACTAATTTTTTATTTATTAGTAAATTCTAAAATAATTAGTCATAACTTCAAATGTTCAAGAAAACTTCAGACATTAGAAGCAAGCAGGCATACTCGCATGATATGACCAACTTTTAGAAGACTGCCACAATGGAATTTGTGATTTTAGATCTGCATTAGTAAAACAGTATATATAGCTGCAGTTCTTGACATGGAAAACTGATAAAAACCTTACTTCAGAAATGTTAGAATGCAATATAAATATGAAGAGTCAATTTCCAAATGATAAACATTTATCACCAAAGTAAATCATAAAAAGGCAGTTGTTTCAAGCAGCTGGTGTACGCTAATTAAGTAGCCATTGACTGAAAGCATTTATTGAGGTTTGTAAAAGGGGTAGTATAACTACATTTTTATTTCACAGGGCACTTAAAATTTTAATAAACATCTTATTAACAAAATTGTTCTTTAATTAGTGCATTGCCAAATTATTTTAAGGGAACCTAAATTAATTCCTCTTCGGATATTTAATTGGAAAATTAACTATATACCATTAATATTTTTAAAGAAATCCTTACCCACTTGATATGAAAAGCTGGACTTAAGAGTAGATACAATGTCATCTTCCTAAGATGTTGTAGGATCTTTCTGAGTTGCAATTTACCTCTATTTTTTTTTTTATAATGAATACATCTTTAGATGCTACAACCTTTAAGTCACTTTAATCAGACTGCAGATATTGAAAAAGGTCAGTGGGCATGTTAGACTTCTTCATATGAACAGTATCTCTGAAGATGAAGGATTATTAAAAAAAAAAAAGTGACTAGGATTTTCCACTAATGTACTTCGTGTGTTAACTGTAAAGCCATCAGAAGGCATCCTGTAAAATAACTCTAATACTTGTGTCTCCTGTCCCACAGCAGCATATACACACATTGTCACACAGCTGGCATATATGTGAGCTCTGCAATCTGTAACAGTAATATCGTAATTTTCCAAAATTATAAAATGCATTTGCTTAAATGTTTACCATTGTTTTTCATTTCACTTCCTAGGAATCTCCAAATTAGCTTTCTGAAAAAGGTACAGTGGTGAATAAACAGTGAACAATGCTTGTTGAAAATATATGTATTTCTGAATGCAAGACCAGAGCAAATGCCTTACCGGGTCACCAAGTCTGCGTTGCCTGCTAGCATGTCATGAGCAGTGTCAAGAGGGTGTGTTAACTGAGCACATTAAGCCTGGACACTTTTTGAGGTCCATTCACTTCATACTCCTAAGGACATTAAAGCTGGCATTCCTGCTTGGTTTTTTGGTACTAATTTATGGACATCTTGTACTTGAATTTTTGAAGTTCTTCTTTGAAACTACAGCTACTGTCTGCCTCTACAAAAACAAGCAGCAAATTCCATCTTTTATCTGCTTTTAAACCATCTTCTACTAACTTCCTCAAACATCACAGTTCTATTATTATGGGGTGGGTGGATATCCTTTATGCTTTCACTTTATTCTCTACCCCACAATTTTGCAGACCCCATCCATAATCCCCACACCCACCTCTGCCCATCTCTTCTTGAAAATGGAGAGCCTTTTCAGTCTCGTCTCACATGGTAGCTGTTCCATTCTCTGGCCCATTTTAGCTGCCATTGTCTGCATCTTACCTAATTCAGTTGTGTCTTCTTGAGAAATGTATATCAAACTGTATTCCTGTATGCGAGATGTGGGTGTACTAAGGTTTATACCATATCCACTAGTCTTATCCTTTCTTTCATCAGGTAGAATTATTCACAGATTTAAAACCAGTTCTATCTTTTACATTAAAAAAAAGATTCACCTTGCCACTTCTGTACTGAGACTATCATATTCTTTAGTGTTTATAAAATGCAACAAATCTTAACCTGAGGATATTCAGCTATATAGTAGCAAACTGACATTTAAGCAGTCTGTTCCACCAGTTACAATGTAATTGCCCATAATTAGCTACTAGATTATTGTTAAATTCTCCTCTCTACTGCAATCTCTGTCTTCTCTACAAGAAACTATGTCTACATCAGCTGAAAGAAGTCTTCAGTAATCTTTTTTAAACAAACTTCTTACTGAAGATGATAAAGCATTATCCCATCCTGAATCTATGTTTTTTTGCTTTCCTGAACTTTCTCCAGTTTGTCAACACACTTTTTAGAATAAGAAACCAGGACTAGATTTGCACTGCATTATTAGTCTCACTAGGCCCATATATGTAGGGTTGATTTATCTTTCTACTTCCATTCATTCTACCCTTGCTTTTCAGTCAAAAGATAATGTTAGACCCTACTGCTTCTCCTGGACACAAGGCACTTTTTCACAAAAACTTTCAGTTTATCTTCAAAATCATTACTTATAAACATACTAATCTCTATTCTGGACCATATTTTGCATTTGTTGCTGCTAAAATGTATGCTGTTTCACTAAAACAGGAGACCAAATGACTATTTTTCTCTCAAATCCAGACATCACCTGCAAATATTCTCAACAATTATTTTATAGATTTTTCTAAAGCATATTTGAAATTCTTGAAGGAAAAAAATGACCCACGTGGAACTCTCCTGGAAATGCCCATATGTAATTGACTCTCACTGCCAAAATAAATTTAGCACCACTTTCCCTTGTTGTTTTTAACTCCTTCACATTTGAATGTGCCAAAAAAAAAAAAAAAAATCAACACTAGTGGAGTCTCCCTTCCATCCATATACTGCTCCTGAAGTGGAAAGCACTGAGAGTTTGAAAAATACCTAGTAATTTAAAAATTAACTTCTTAAGCACAAACTAGAACAAAAACTATCCAATTAAGTTTCATAGATGCATTTAGTTGAAGAATTTATATCGCAATAGAAGAAATTTTAAACTTTATTGAACTTTCTTCCTGAACAACAGTCTTACTGGGAAAAAGGCTCTAAAAATTTCTTTTTAGCAAGGAACATGAGAATGTGGTATGCATTGTGAAATTCTGTTATTTGATGTTACTTTGCACAGCTACACCATGTCCAAAGCGCTGTTTACAGTCATGCACCAGAATTTCGTGTAAACTGAAATGATAATTTGCCACATATTTGCATTCATGCTCTATGAGTAATTTCAAGTTTGAATTGTCTTTTATCAATATATTTTCTTCAATTATACATGAACTCTTTACTCATCAACTCATATTCTAAATCTGCACTCATTTTTCTCCTAACTTGTACATTACAGTCTTGTATAATTCAGTGAACGCCACAGTAGCAATTTATACACAACTGTGTTTAAACCTCTTTTACAGAAATTTAAAGTCAACATGTAATTTTATTCTTCACATTGCTACCTTTAGAAGGAAGCAGTCAAATTAATTCAGTCTGCACCACCAAAAATTCACCAAAACTTTGAAATTATTAAATTAACAATTATTTTCCTAACTATTTTGAATAGATATATCTTCAAGCAGACACTATTTAAGACAGAAAGATCCTATACATCATTAATTTAGGGGGGAGGTGGTTTTCTGAAAGATAGGGTCAAAACAAAAGTGAATGGTGATCTTCCTATGTATTTTGAGATTTTTATAATTTGCTAAAGCTGTTGTCAAAGTTCACCACTGCAACAGATGCTGCTACTCAAGATTTCATCTCCATTTCAGCCACTGAGAGTTAAACCTCAGATAAGGAGTGAAAATATTGTAAACCACCACAGCATTTGTTGTGCTGTGTGAATGTAACCTAAAAAAAAATCTAAGATTTCTATATTGCTGTTTCTCCTTTCATTTTTCCTAAGAATTGCTCCTATATTAAGACTCTGATATGTAGTTTTAGTAAACTTTTAAAGTATGCAGACATGTTCTTAAGCAATCTGGCAAACACAGACACACTGGAATTCCCTGCCAGTTCTGACAAAGGAATATTAATAACCCACATCCTATTATCTGCCAGTGGTCATTACTGATGCTGCAGGGAATTGCACATAATGAGATACTTACCCCTACTGAAGTTTCTCCAGAAACACTTCCTGTTAAGGGTTGACATTAAATAATGTGATTTTGTCCAACTCTGTTGGGCCATTAAAATACAGCTCCCTTATCTAGGTTTCTTGGTGTCTGGGAAGACTGGAGAACCTGGATTTCCTGACTCTGGTTTTATATATGGTCCAGAAAATCCAAAAGATGTAGGGCTTTCATTTTTACAGAAATTTCACTACCTCTACAGTCAGCCACAGGCAATATTGCCAGGGCTTAACAGCTTCTCAGAACTCTGCAGCTTGCAACTCAGCTCTACTCAGCACTCTGCTTTTGAGAGGTAGGGACCTGTAACTACCTAAATTAACAGCAGCTGTGAAAGAGACATGGAAACTATCTTCAAAGTTGCAGAGATAACCTTACAAAAATGTTCAGGAGAACCATTCTGCAACTGTTCTTCAGTTTATTCTATAGTTCAAGGCCCTGGTAAACTATATTTAAATCTGAATCCACACTTTACAAAAATTCACACAAACCTTTTGTTCATATTAAATTTTGAAATGTTTTGTTATGCACAGATTGACCCAAACACCTTTTTAAAAATTATGTGAATTAGAAAACTATATTCCTCAAGTAGGTCTCAGTTTTGCTGTTAATACTCAATAATTTAAAGCAGCTTAAACAGATGTGGTGGTAATCATGGCTACTCTTGGAATTAAATTATTCAAATTTTTTTAATGTAAGGACTTGAAAAATAAGGGTTGCATAAATCCTGGTTTATGCAAACATCCATATTTGTAGTTTCTGTGTCTAAGTCACTATGTTTGGGATGATCACATAACATTTTCACTTTCCTTGATTCTCCATCTCATCTATCATGTATATTCCAAAGCCTTCACTTTGCTGCCTAGCAAAATGAATACATCTAGAATGGTTTGGTATAACTAGCTGTCCCACTTTAAGACTAAAACTTGTGAGAACTGATGGGTGATTTACTTGACATATTTTAATATCGCATTTAAGAAGTGCAATATAAAGTTACTCTCGCAATACTATATACCAATTTTCATAAAATCAACTGGAAAATGTCCTAGGGTTGAACTGCAGAAAGATACAAAAATTCCTGAAAAAACAATATAAAACAAAATTGAAAGCTATTTTTCTTCAGAAAAGGCAGTGCATATTTAAACTCTCTTGCACACATCACCATTAAAAGAAACAGTAATGTAAACAAAAGGCTATATCTTACACAAAATGGATGCTAACAGCACTAAGATACAAAGATAGATGATACTGAAAAAATTACCAATAAAGAACAGGAAGATTTTATCTTTGGATTTTACAGTTCCTGTTACTGCCCATAATTGAAAGCAGTAATTGAAATAATCTTTTTAAAGATGTCAGACTTTAAATCTAAATCTAACATGACAGAAATTTAGTCCTAGTTACCAAAGGCACACACACAAAAAAGTAAAAAATTTCCACGTTGCACTTGCCTGAAGGTAGTGTTTATGAAGCTATTCTGGAAAAGGGGTTTTTTTTAGTGTAAAACATGCATGTCTAGTTGCAAGACTTACTATAAGATAATTACTTTCTGTAAGGTGATGACTTCAGAAGTTCTATTTGGGTTAGTTTAATGTTGTAGACAAGTGCTTAGAAACAAAAATTACAATCTGGACTGCATGAATGTGTTTCAGCATGTCAAAGAACATAAAAAAATTTTAAAAGGGAAGAACAGTATTAGCAGGGAAAAAAACAGGTGTTCTTTAAAAAAAAAAACCTAAATGAAGGAACCAAACAGAACAAGAAAAAAAAAAAAAGAAAAAAAATAGCCATCTTATGTTTGATTTCACCAATACTAAACTACCATCTTTAGATCCTATTTAACAAAAATTTGTCTCAATCACCCCAACATTTGTTAAAAGTAATCACTGTCCTGTCAGTACTAAGTTTTAGCCCTTCCTGATCCTGGTCAAGAGAAGATCGTCAAGATTTTTCTTTTACACAGCACGATGCTAAGTGACACGCATCAGGAGACAGAGAGAAAACTATGCATTATTCACATTTTAAACAATTGGGAATGAAGGCAATATACAATAAATGTATTGTTTATCGTTAGTATTTCTGATTGCCTTTTTACAGTCAGCTGCAACCACTTCTACTGAATGAAGAAAGAATTGTGGCTTCTCTTCTAAAACAGGGTCTCAAAAAAAGCAGCAAAAGAAAAATGTCAGAGCAGAAGCTATGTAACCAAGAATGAAGGAAAAGAATTAAACAGAGAAAAATACTGGAATGCAGCAGAGAATTTGGAAGTGCTAGTGATCAGGCCTTTGTTGGCATGGAGAACAAACAGGATGTGTGCTGTGAAAATAAATTTAATTACTAAAAAGCAGGATGCAGTATATCCACAGAAAATTATTTGATTCTCTTAATACAAACTCTTGAATTCAAAAACTAGGATACTAGGAAAAAACAGAAATAACCATTTTAACACCATTTTATATTTTATATATTTCTTTGAGCTCAGTGATTAACTTGGCACCTCATCATTACAGAGGTCAGAAAGAGGTAATAGTATAAGAAAACCGTTCCATAAGAGTGTCAGAAACATATATGCTTCTTGTTATCAAACAGATGAACCTGCAGAAAGCTTCTAGGTAGCTACTATTCTGCCAGTTCACTTAAAAAACATGAAAAAACCCAGTAATTTTCTTATGACAAACAATGTGATATTACTAATTTCTCAGTAGATGTAGAGAAGTATTGCCTTAACACAGTTGGTATCTACACCATTCAGAACAAAGCAGCCAGTGGTGTTAGTGAACTAACAGACTGTCTTTCTACAAACAAGAAGGCTAAATAAACATTTTCTTTCTTCAGCGAATTCTGTAATATCTTCTCACAGTGTGCAGAGAAGCTACAAATACCAAACATAAATGGAAACAACTAAAAAAAGTCATATTCCTTGAAATTTTTCACTTCTTATACTTACAAGTTACACTTCATTTTACGAACAATAAAAGGTAAAAGAGCAAAGGTAATTTTGCCACCTTTGAATTTTGCTTACTTTACTCTGGCAAGTATAATCTTAGTCTCTGGGGGGCATGGTGCATTCATCCAGTACACCAGGGAAGGTTTTTTTGGCATTTCCATCCTGTATACCTTGGAGAGGTGGCCAGGGGAGTTTATCAGCCCATGCCAACACATTTCAGAGTTTGGTGTCTTTCTCAATGATGGAGAGAAACAAAGATGTCTCATTCCCTCCTTCAGCTGTGAGGGTAGTATCTAAACAGAAAACTAGTACTAAGGTCTACCATTGGGAATCTCTTCAAAAGCATGAAGTGGGCTTGCTACTTAGATCCCATTCATAGTGATTTCACAGTGAGATCAGAAGAGTATGAGTTCCTTATCCATTTGCAATTACTCTGGAAAGAATACAATGCACTGACAATGTCAGGATATATCTTCACTTCTGTACTACCTTGGTGCTAGCAACAGAATAATGATGAAAAAAAAAAGGAAGACATGGCCTTTCCATGATGACAGAGAAAAAAAAAAGAGAAAAATTTTGTCCCCTTTGTCTCATCTTTTGTGTCCTCTCCCCACTAAAAGGTATTAACATACTCCTGCCAACAGTTTGTGAAGTTCAAGAAGAGCCCTGGACAACAGTTGGGTCTGGGACTCTTTTACAAAGAGCTATACAGACAGGAGCAGTATCAGCAAGACTGGAAGGTAGATCAACTCCAGCACAGGACGAACTTTTCTTCAAGTCCTCAGAAAACCCAGGAGGAGAGCTAATCATACAAGAAGAAAACACATCTTTCTGTGCGTCTGCACACGGAAGGCTTACTGATCCAGTGCACTCCCTCAACCCATAAAATAAATATGTCTGTGGAAATACAGTAGATCTTCCAAATAAACAAAGTACAGTGTGTAAGAGTAAAATGTTACTGTGACTCTCTAAGAGCTCCTCTTTTAGACTGGTAAAACAGAAAAACATTAATTTACAACTTGCAGTATTAATGCAATATTATGTGGAGCCATATAAACACATATATGGCACACGATATAATTCATACTATACAATGTATATCATTTGTATATACATATATAAATATTGATGCAAACTAAAAGCCTGTGCATATTAATTATTTGACAACCATAGTCTCTTTCTTCAATGTCATAGGTTAAGAGACAGAGGAATATGCTTTATGGTTTTCAGAACAATACTGTAAAGGGAATGAAATCATCAGATTTGACTAGAACACAGGAGACATTGCATTGACATCTAGCTATCACAAGCCTCTTTGCTTTGCGTTAGGTGTATCACAACCTTTTAGCTGAAATTAAAACCAAGTAAGTGCAAATGAGCAAAATATGGCATTACATTTTTCTCTCTCCTTCCAGATCTAGTTCTTTCTATAATTCATTGGAAAGAAAATGAATTCACAAAAGGATTCATGATGCTGAAAAATCACTTTCAACTGTAGAGTGCACTTTGTAAAAAAGGCTTATGTAAACTTACACAAATTGTGGGCAATTTTACAATTTCGCAGTCACACTTTTTATTAGTAGTAAGCAGAAAATAAAGGTAAGATCAAAATACGAGCCTTTTCCCCTAATATAAGAGCTAGCCAGATTAAAGCCTGAATATTTGAAGTGACCATTTCATATTCACGTGGTACATGTAAGAGTTCATTCACTTTCTGCATTTCACATTAGTGCTATCCACATCGCAAAAACTTTTAACAACAAAAGAACAGGAAAGACCAAAAGAAATAGAGCTTTTAAAATTCTAAACAAGTCAACAGTATTTTTAAATGATTAGGTGAGAAACTGCACTTCTGTTCTTAGAAAGTTATATTGTCTACCTCAATTCTGTCCGTAAGAAAATACTGAAACAGTAAAACCAGAGATAGTCTATCACTTCTTAGCATAATTACTTATTCTCTGTTCTGATGTTTTATCAGAAACTCTGACCTAGTATATAGCACAAATGAGTTTGTCTTAAAGCATTTCTATTTTTTGAAAAGAAAAAAAGTTAATGACATTATTATTCCATTATACTTTAGTTCCAAAATATTAGCAGTATTGCTCAACTTTTACTTAGTTGAATCTTTCAACTTTTTTAAAATCTTTTTTTTATTTGTAAGTATTTTTAAATCATCATTTTCTTTTTTTCCTATTGGCTAATAACAAGATGCAATTGATACTAAGTAATAACCATATTGCAACATTTATAAATCCCTCCAAGAAGATAACCTAATGTATCTTTTTTGGCTACCCTCTATTCTTGTAACTCTGCCTAGTAATACCTACTAATTACAAAGACAAATATACAAAATCATAAAGGATTAGTTTATATGAGTTCCTCCAGCACAAAATTCAGCTGATTTGTGCATTTGTGAAAGATAATCGGTGGTATTGAGGCTGGAGAGTTTCCAACTTAAATTAACAGCACTCATATCATCTATTAGCATAACCACATGAAACTATTAATGATCACATAATATGACAGTATGGTATAAACCAATGACTAAAAGGAATAGAAAAAAAAAAGTAATTAACGTGTTATTGAAGAGACCTTTGCTTTGTTCTCCAGTCAAGATGGTACACTAGTCCTGTGAAGAATATGATTAAGAATCTGTCTTTTACTTATCCACTATTAATTAATAATAAGATTTATTGTTACATCATTTTTACTCTTTCTTAAGTTTCTTTTAAGACTGCATCTTTTTGTCCAGGCTGGTTTCACTGAGAGTAACTCTCACAAAGAGATAATCTCTGTGCATCTTTATTCTGTATGTGATACTCCTGAATTCCTCTTAGACCTAGCCAGCAAAGACTTCTATGTTGTTACATGTTATTTAAAATAAAAAAGAATCATAAGTAGAATACAGCATTTTTGGAAAACTGAATCTGAAAACTCCCTTAAAAACTGTACTGGGATACCAACCAGTTTTGAAGTAAACTCCATGCTAATCTTCAGAAAAAGTATCTTCCTTCCCCACAGACAGGAATGATGAAATAGGGAACCTTCTGTTTAACATAACATGATTACAGAAACTATACATTTCTCTCATGAGTACAGAACTAACAATGGAGTTTCTGGGGTTTGACTCTCTTTTTGCAAATAGATACCCTGTTAGGGTTACCAAAACCAAAAAATCATTTGCTACTCAATCACAGGAGGTTGGACATTCCATTATCTGAAGTAGAAAAGGTATACCGGACTCTAAAAGTCTGTGTTTGCTAGGCACAGAATTTACTTTTAAAATAGGTGGTATACTACAACTGCAGAAACATTCAACACATGGGACCACTTCCCAATTAATTATTTGCTGGCTAAAGTGTTAAAATGTCCTTGGCTTCACCTTAGACACAATCATCCCAGCTGGTCATTATTTACCTGGAAAGAGGCCAAAGAATCTCAGCTGTCAGTACACCACAAACATGTATGTTTTGTCCTTTTTTTTTTTTTTTTTGTCATTTATGAACAAGAGTTAAAAGAAGGAAGTCTTATTACACATGGAAGTGGAAAGTTTTTCCATCTCTTTTATTGTTGCAATTTAGTATATCTAGAGTGAAGGTGATAAATGGAGTGATAAAGAACTCTTCAATATGAATTTACTGAGAACTGATTTACCCAACCTTACTGACACTGTTTTGGTTCTTGCCTGTTCCTACTTAATTCAACTGCTTCTTTGTTTTACACAGATGTGTGAAAAAACACAAAAGTCTTCGAAAGTCAGAGCTGGAACGAAGTTATTGATGGGTGATGTATCTGCATAGGGTCAGGAAGATTCAATAGGAAAATATCCCTTAATCAAGTGAATGTTAACAGTCAGCTTGTAGTAAACCTGCAGGTCAACAGGTGGAAAGCAAATGGCTTTTCTCATTTGCACATTACTTCTGCAAGAAGCCACAGGACATCTGGGCAAAGGAACACATGTAAACAAGGTAGACCTAATGATTTCCTAATTAAGAAGATGATATTATCTTCCCATTAATAAGTAAACTAATTGAGCAAAATCCAACAGTTTCCCCTCAGTACAAGTAAACATAGGTGCCTTTCCTCACTGAATTTACGCCAGCCACTAAGTTGTCAGTTCTGCTTGATTTGTTTGGATACTGTACTCCAAGACAGCTGTCGGAAATAATACATTAGAACAGCTGTTGTGGCAGTTACAAAGGGCCTGGAATTTTAATTGGACTGGATATTAATTGGGAGGCGGGGTCTTTTTTTTTTTTTTTCTTTTTTTAAACCAAAGTTAAGAAAGAAATATTCAAAGTATGACAGATATCTTTAAGGGATTTAACCAATGGCTGGTAAGCAAGGCTGGTATTTGTTTTAACTACATAACTTTGTGTCAATGGTCTCCACCATCTGAGCGGGAACCACTAGTTGATTAAGAAAAGGGGCATTAAGATGAAAAACAGTAAGGAAGTTGCATAAATAATCCTTTTCAGATACTAGCTGTGATCTAGAGAGGACCTTGCAGTGCTTTAATTACTCAAATGGAGACTCATTCCAAGACCCTTGGCAACCACCAGCTGAAAACAAAACTGTTCCCATGGCCAAGACCTAAGCACAAATGAATAATAAGCTTACTTTCAGCATCAGCATAGAGTAGTAAGCACAGGAGCACCACCACTGGCCTGACTACGTGCATCATCCGACAGCTTGGCACCAGCATGCTTTAGCAGCCTTGTTCTCACTGACTTAGAAGCCACTGCGAGTCTGTCCGGTCTGAAATTTCAGATGAAGTATTTTCAGAGCCTGTGGAACAGATAAGAAAAAGATAAAAATACAGTTAGCAAAAGTAGGGCAAAGATTTTGGCTTTTTCTAAGCATTCACAATTTCAGGCAAAACAATTTTAAAAGATGAAAGGGTAAGGGAGAAAAAAAGGAAGTATGATTCATTTCAGGCTACTGGCTTATACCAGAAGATTCAAGGTATGGTGTTTGCTAGCACTGTTGCACCATATTTCTCAGTGCACATTTTCTACCCTAATCAAGCATCTGTCACACCCTGGATCTTTTGTTGTATTCAACAGCACCTTCTGAATTACAATAACTGTCATTGTTAATGAAGTATAATACATCACTGGAATACTCATGTTGCAAAAAGGGAATCAAAGTGGATTCGATATCCAGAATAAAAAGTCCACTTGCAAGCAGCTGATGTCCTGGCATCTGGTAAGAATAGCAGAGCAAAGTCTGCTTCATGAGGTATTCTTAAAGCTAGACATCAAATGCTAGCCTATTGCGTAGTTCAGCAACTCTCAAAGGTTAAAATTCCTGTTGTGACTTTCCTGTTGTGATTTTTCCTGTTATGCCTAACAGAAAAGAGAAATCCAGCATTCAATAAAGGGTTGAGATTCCAATTCAATATCTCATTTATTATGATGTGTAATTGAATATGATACAGTGGGAGCACTGTAGCTAAAGTACATGACTTAAAAAAGCAGTGTCTCTTTCTTGCCTAAATTTACCACTACTGAGCAATAACAGAAATTAAGAAATATAAATACATTTCTCCCTCTCACCAGAAATAGTAGAGATATTTCCAAGTAGCCTAATGTTGTCACTAAAATAACAATGAAATGTAGTTTTACTTTTTGAAATAACATATAAACTTTGGCAAGTTCAATACTATCTTCTTCCAGTTGTCATTGTACAACAGGTATGAGGCTTTGGAACTAGACGGCCAGCCGAATGAAGATGGAAATGAGGATCCATCCGGTGAGTCACCCACAGCTTACCCCTCAGCCCCACGACTTGCGACTTCTTCAAGTAAGAAGGAAAGGAGGGTAATTGCAGTGGGTGACTCTGTTCTGAGGGGTACGGAGTGGCCCATAAGTCGACCAGACCCATACCATAGAGAGATCTGCTGCTTCCATGGGGCTCGGGTTAGAGATATTAAAAGGAAGGACACTGCTTGGGTGCAGCCCTCTGATTACTACCCTTTGTTGGTTATCCAGGCAGGTAATGATGAGGTGGTAGAAAGAAGTCTAAAGTCACTCAAAAAGGACTTCAAGGCACTGGGGTGGCTAGTTGAAGGCTCGGGAGCTCAGGTGGTGTTTTCATCAATCCCTCAAGTAGAAGGGAAAAACACTGAAAGAGGGTAGAAAACACATCTGATTAACACGTGGCTCAGAGACTGGTGCCACCGTCAGAATTTTGGGTTCTTTGATCATGGCGAAGTATATAAGGCACCTGGTCTGCTGGCGACAAATGAGACAGGTGGGATGCAGCTGTCCCAGAGGGGGAAAAGGATTCTGGGGCAGGAGTTAGCAGGGCTTATTGACAGGGCTTTAAACTAGATATGAGAGGGGGAGGGGGAGATGACTGGGCCTGTTGGGAATAAGCTCAAGGGAACCATGCCAAGGCTTGAAGGATGGTGGACTAGTGAGGGCTTCATTTGAGAGAAGGGATAGATGTTTAGAAACCATGGAAGCACCTGAGAAGGGTCTGGTAAGAAGTGGGGCCCACACTTACAAAAAGGTGTTGGATTCATTAGCTCATCTCAAGTGTATCTACACCAATGCACGCAGTATGAGCAACAAACAGGGTGAGATTGAAGTCATGATGCAACACGAGAATTATGACATAGTAGCTATCACAGAAACGTGGTGGGATGCCTCACATGACTGGAGTGCTGCAATCGATGGCTACAAGCTCTTCAGGAGGGATAGACAGGGAAGGAGAGGCGGTGGAGTGGCCCTGTATGTTAGAGAATGCTATGAGAGCTCAGAAATGAAGTATAGTGCTGACAGGTTTGAGAGTGTTTGGATTAGGTTAAGGGCCAATAAAGCAGATCTTGCTCTGGGAGTCTGCTATAGACCTCCCAACCAAAGCAGTGAGGTTCATGAAGCTTTCTATAAATAGTTGGGAGAAATCTCACAGTCACTTGCTGTTGTTCTTGTGGGGGACTTTAACCTCCCGGGTATCTCCTGGGATCACAGCACAGCAGAGAGGTAACAATCCAGGAGGTTCCTGGAATGTGTGGAGGATAACTTCCTCACACAGTTGGTGAGTGAGCCGACCAGGGAAGGTGCCCTACTGGACCTGCTTCTTGTGAACAGGGAAGAGCTTGTGGGGGAAGTAAAGGTTGGAGGCCGTCTAGGGTGCAGTGATCATGAGATGATTGAGTTTTCGATCCTTGGAGAAACAAAGAGAGGGGTTAGTAAAACTACCACCTTAGAGTCCCCCAGGGCAAACTTTGACCTGTTCAAAAGACTGATTAACAAAATCCCTTGGGAGGCTGCCCTGAAGGATATGGGAGTCCAGGAAGGCTGGACATCCTTCAAGAGAGAAGTCTTAACGGCACAGGAGCAGGCTATTCCCACGTGCCGAAAAACAAGCAGGCGGGGAAAGAGACCGGCCTGGCTAAACAGGGACTTTTGGCTGGATCTCAAGAACAAAAGGAACATCTATTGCCTTTGGAAGAGGAAGCAGATCTCTCATGAAGACTATAAAGATGCAGTGAAGTTATGCAGGGAGAACATTAGGAGAGCCAAAGCGCAGTTAGAGCTCAACCTAATTACAGCTATTACAGATAATAAAAAATGTTTCTATAAATTCATTAACAAAAAAAGGAGGATTAGGGAAAATCTCCCTCCTTTATTGGATGCATTGGGAAACATGGTAACTAAGGATGAGGAAAAGGCTGAGGTGCTCTTTGCCTCAGTCTTTAGCAGTGGAACTGGCTGTTCCCTGGACATCCAGACTCATGAGCTAGGAGATGGGGAGGGGAAGCAGAATGAAGTCACCACAATTAAAGAGGAAGTGGTCAGAGACCTGCTACACCACTTGGATGCACACAAGTCTGTGGAACCGGATGGGTTACACCCAAGGGTGCTGAAAGAATTGGCAGATGTGCTCACCAAGATGCTTTCCATGATTTACCTGAAGTCATGTCTAACTGGGGAGGTCCCATTGGAATGGAGGGTAGCAAATGTAACACCCATCTACAAGAGAGGCAGAAAGGAGGATCCAGGAAACTATAGACCTGTCAGTCTGACCTCAGTACCAGGGAAGGTCATGGAGCAGGTCAATTTGAGTGCCATTAGAAGTCATATAATGGACAACCAGGGGATCAGGCCTAGTCAGCATGGGTTTATGAAAGGCAGGTCCTGCCTGACAAACCTGATCTCCTTCTATGAGAAGATGACCCGACTATTGAACGAGGGAAAAGCTGTGGATATTATCAACCTGGATTTTCGGAAAGCATTCGACACAGTTCCCCATAGGATTCTCATACAAAAACTGGCTGTCCATGGCCTGGATGAGCGAACGGTCTGCTGGGTCAAGCACTGGCTGGATGGACGGTCCCAGAGAGTGGTGGTCAATGGAGTTAAATCCAGCTGGCGGCCGGTCACAAGTGATGTACCTCAGGGCTCGGTGTTGGGACGATTTCTGTTCAACATCTTTATTGATGATCTTGATAAGGACATAGAGTGTATCATCAGTAAATTCGCAGATGACACCAAGTTAAGCGGGAGTGTTGATCTGCATGAAGATAGGGAGGCACTACAGACAGACTTGGATTGGATCGGTGGGCCAACGTTAACAGGATGAGCTTCAACAAGGCCAAGTGCCAGGTCATGCATTTGGGCCACAACAACCCCATGCATCGCTACAGGCTTGGGGAGGTGTGGCTGGAGAGCTGTCTGGGAGAAAAGGAGCTGGGGGTTCTAATTGACAAACAGCTGAACATGAGCCAGCAGTGTGCCCAGGTGGCCAAGAAAGCCAACGGCATCCTGGCTTGTATCAGCAGAAGTAGGGAGGTGATAGTCCCCCTGTACTCTGCACTGCTGAGGCCACACCTGGAGTATTGTGTCCAGTTTTGGGCACCTCAATACGAGAGAGATATCGAGGTGCTGGAGCGAGTACAGAGGAGGGCAACGAAGCTGGTGAAGGGCCTGGAGAACAAATCCTATGAGGAGAGATTAAAGGAGCTGGGACTGTTCAGTTTGAGGAAGAGAAGGCTGAGGGGAGACCTCATTACTCTCTACAGCTACCTGAAAGGACATTGTAGAGAGGTTGGTGCGGGTCTCTTCTCACAGGTAATTAGTGACAGAACAAGAGGGAATGGCTTTAAACTGCAACAGGGGAGGTTTAGACTGGACATTAGGAAAAAATTTTTCACAGAAAGAGTGGTTAGACAGTGGAATAGGCTGCCCAGGGAGGTGGTGGAGTCACCATCCCTGGATGTGTTTAAGGGTCGTTTGCATGAGATGTTAGGGGGATATGGTGTAGGGGAGAACTTTGTAGAGTAGGGCTGATGGTTGGACTCGATGATCCCAAGGGTCTTTTCCAACCTGAATGAGTCTGTGATTTTGTCATTCTTCATCACCACATGAGTGGTTTCCACTCAGTGAAGATAAAAACCGAAAGAATGGAGAAAAAATCATACTAATTACCATTCCACTAGATCTTACAGATTTGTGAGTGGTATAAAGAGTCCATTTTACAGCACAGAGTGATGCTCAAAGAATCTACTCAAGGAAGAAAAGACATGAGCAGCTGTTAGAAATCTATGGCTGTTAGGAATCTCTTTTGTAAAACTATCTTTTGAATCAGCTACTGCCATCAAAAAATACAAACCTAAGAAATCTTCACAGGCAAAGTGCTGAAGGCACCAGCTCCCCCCCTTTCATCACTACCATCTTCATGTCAGCATTTCAAATGACAGCAAAGTCCATGAGACATCAGTCCTGTCAGACTCAATCTGTGTCTGTGCAAGCATATCAGAACCAACTGCTACATAAATATTCCAATGCTACCATCAAGATGGAGATGCATGAAATGTATTTTCGAGGAAGAGGTGATTTTGATTTTGCTTCTTCTAGACTGCAGGAGCTACAAGGGAGCCCTGAACTATCTCTAAAGGCATCTCAGTTGTGGACAAAACTTTATTTTTTTATTGACACACAAACATACTAGCTGGCATGTGAAGGTGAATGACAGAAGTGTGATGGGTACTAAGATTTGTGTCTGCACCATAAACTGTTCCCTTTAGCAGGGGAGGAAGTGGAGAGGAAACAACACCAATAATAAGGGGAGCTGAGGAGGGAAAAAAAAGGTCACCACAAAGGTACTTGTTTTACACAACTGCTTTTTAACAGGGTGCTGAAGATAATTTTCACACATTCCAAACACTCCCACCAAACTATTCAATATGGTATCCAACAGACTATAAATATTGTTATCTGCTTGGGGAAAAAAGGGAATTTTAAAAATCTCATGATCCTGACATGTAAATATGCATTTATCCTCTACAAGCTGTCTGCAGATGAAGGGACTGATCACAAAACGTGTTGAAGAAAAGGTTGAGAAGATAAAGGAGCTTTTTTTTTTAATTAAAAACCCCATTCCATTCTCTCACTCTAAATGCACATACAAGTACTGCACTGTCTCTGCCTTGAAGGTGACAATCACTATCACTCAGACCATAAAAGCCAACATCCTCAGTACTTCCTTTATTTGCCACTTCTAAGTGTCATGGCTTTAGCTAGCGTCATCAACACACTAAGGTTTCCAGGAGATCCTTTGCCTGTGGTTCTCTCTTGACCTGCTTATGCCTCCATAGCTAAATTCTAGTATAGTAGGTCAAGTAAACAGAAGCACTTGAATAAAGTTGGATGGTGGATTGTTTTTCTTTCAACTGAATTGAAGATACTGTTCGTGAAGGCTGATAACACTAGAAAGAAGCAAGTTAGAAGACAACCATGTGCTATCAAGGTTCTCCACACAAGTCTACCTCAGCTTTACCAACAAAAAAACATAGCTTCAGCCAGGGACCCTGTTACTGACAACTGTAGCAACCTTGCAATTGATAATCATCTGGTATGTAGGTGTATACTTGGCTTAGTTGTGAAAACTAACATGGAGATGCAATTCCTTACAAGAACTAAATGCAATTATCAAACAAGCATTAACTATCAAATCAAGCCACCTTCATAATTCCAAAGTAAAATGATCATCTAATGCATTATTAATTCTTAAATGAAGTAGTTTCTTCCCTTTTCTATTTCCTCCTGACAAACTCCTTGCTATATCCGGAGTGTGGTAGCAGAGACAGTGAAAACACAAACAGCATTTGCAACACCAGGTTATATTAGCCTCTTCCCCAGAGGGCCAACATTTGTCTCGCAGAATGAATCTGGAGTCAGGTACTCTCTTAGCAGCCCCTGTTACAACATTCACACTGGACCAGTGCAGAAAGATGGTGCTTCTCCTTGGTAGAACACAGAGACGTCAACAGTTATTCAAAAAAAACCTCTCTTTGTGAAGCTTTAATGAAAGATGGTTTTATTTTAGGATAAGTACTATGTAACTGCAGTATTAAATAATAAAAAATGACTCTTACAAATCTCTAAAAGAGCTACCTATGAATATTTTCTGCCACAACAGCTATTTTGGTCTCTTTCCCCAGACAAACAAATTGCTAATACAACAGTGAAAACCAAATGATGGCATTAGCACATATGTAAGTAAGAGACAGATTTCCCCTCATTAGTGTTATCTATCAATAAAATCAGTAAAGGTGGAGATGTCCAGCCCCACAGTGTTCAATGCAGACAGAAAAGAATTCTCCTCAGATGGGACAGATGATAGCATCTGGGCATGGGCACATGTACCAATTATCCTCAAAAGGATCAACTGGGTGAATGAACTACTGAACACGGAATTATTTCCCTTCAGTCTATTTAGTACCAAAAATATTCTTTTAGGTGTTAACACAGTACTCAGGAGGAGTCGGTACATGCTCCAAGACAGTTAAAGTTATAGAAAATGCTTACCTGGAGACAAATTTTAAAACCAAAAAGAAAAAAGTAAATACTGATTTTATTTATCTGCTTGCTTTTCCATGCTGCAAGTGCATGTAAATGCTTGATAACCCAACCCAGAAATTTAGCATAGCAGGGAAGAGCTCTCAGAAGAGACATGAACACAGACAAAAAAGAAGTCATAGCAGAGGTATGGAGTCACATTGAAAAAACCCAGCAACTTTTAAAAATTCTGGAATATAGGAATGTGAGGATAATGACAGCTGATTTGTGTAACTACACAAACGGGATTTCTATTTCAACTTTTCTAAAGTTTGAGTTGTTCAGAGATAGGATTTTAGTTCATAGCCATTTCTGGTCTGCCACAAGGACTTATGGGAAAACAACTGGATACGCTTTACATTTTTTTAAAAACAGCATTTCTCTAAGAACAAGTAGTAGGCAAAGATTGAAACAGAAGACTGTGTTGACATTCTGTTTCTACACTTCATTCATCACAACAACAATCTTAAATTACATCCATTCCCTAGCCACAGATTTCTAATACCATACATATGCAAGTGAAAAGATTAAAAAAAAAAAAAAAATTGAAGCATTACTAGAACCAAGTCAAGGAAGAAGTGCCTATACTTCACATCTTTGCATATCAATCAAGATCCCTCCTTAAAGAAGAAAATAAACAGATTTCACAGACAAATCTTGGCTCAAAAACCTGACTGACAGCTGAATCATTAGTAGAAAGAATAGGAGAAAATGCATAAAATTAATGCTCATAAGCTGTTTAACCAAAATCAATTCAGAAATACCTCTGGGTAGAACAATGTCTTTTAAATGGAATTAAATGTATTTTCCAAAGCAATGGAAACTGTCAGAAGTTCTACATTTAGCTTGCTCTTTTATTGACTAAAGATGATAAAAGTTTTCATAGTTGACCTGCTGGAGGAGTTCCATGCTTCATTCTGGTTTTATTCTTAAAAAAGCCAAAATGCAAACACATGATTAAGGAAATTTAAAAGACAGATGTGTTGTGTTCCAAAGTTTAGTCTTATCAGTCCCTGGATAACAATACACCTTAATGCTCTTTCATCATTCCTGAATTTCTCTATTATAGTTATTCCAACATGAGTGAGCACCCACCCTGGAAGAGCAGGTTTCTGATCTCAGGCAGGTCTTTGAACTATATCACTATAAAAGCACCACTGAGTTGCAGTGATAGTGAAATTTTGCTTATATTAAACAACTTAATATATTCAATCTGATTCTACGTTGCAATTCTGTTTAGGACTTCAGCAAGGATTCTTCTGTTACCATGTAAAACAGAAAATGGATTTTCAGTAATCAAATAAATAAAGAAAATAGATAAATGGCATTAATTTAGTGAATAAACTAATTAAATTACAGTAAAATACATTAAAAATCGTATCACAGGGTTGTTTTTCTCATGTAGAGAGTTGTTAAAAAATTCACTTTTTTATTTACAGAAATACTGGTGTTCATATGTAATCTTAAACCATACACCGAAAATCCTGCCTAGTCTGATCTTTATACAGCTTCACTCACATTCTAAGTCTTGAACTAAAATACCAATTTGTAAGTTGTCACATTTCTCAATGCTTACAAACTTCCGCCATCTTTGTAATGCAGATTATAAGAATTTTTCTTATTCACAGTGCAGAAACAATTCACTAAAGCATTCTGCATTCTTAACTCCATGCCTCCCAAATAATGGATTGAGAAAAAAATATTGTGCTGGTAATGGCTGAATTGCTGAGATGAAAATAGTCTTGCTGGAGAAGGAAAACATACACTGTTATCTGTCAATGCATATTAAAGCAGTACATTGTTGAGATTCTATACTAAGAATTTAAACCATGTTACAGAGTCACAGATAACAGGTTAAGTGGTGTGGCAGATGCACCCACCCAATGAAAACAGGGCTTCTTGGCTGCTGAAGTGTAACAGCTATTGATTGCCTTTGTTCTCAGGGCTTTAAGGCAGTTGAGGCCTTTGGCTAATGGGAACCACTATTGATCATAGATGAGATTCGGCCTGGGTATAATGGTGTCTCTTGGAGAAGCCATTTTGAGCTTGACCCCTGGAGCAGCATGCTGAGATTAAGGACTCTCCCCTCAGGTTGGGACACTGCCCAGGGAAACTCTTTGAGGTTACTTGGGTTGGGACGCTGCCCTGAGAAGTTCCTTGAGGTGGACAGTCCTCATTTGTTAGGTAAATGATAGAGCATTTTGGGTTGTTGTTAAACCCTAGGAAGTGGTGTTTTGTTCTGTGATAGAGTGTTCTGGGTTGTTGCTAAACCCTAGGAAGTTGTTCTGTTCTCCTCTCACAGGTATTCGAACCTGCCGTTGAATGGTTGTAGAGGGCTAACTAATTGTGTTGATAATAAATTTTTAATTTTTGGTTGCTGTTTGTTTATTTGAGAGCCTCTGTAACAAGTGGACAAATGAAACATCTTCTACTAAGACTGACTTCTTGACTGAAAAACGCAAGCTCTGCCAATCATCCAGTCTTGACTCCTGTCACCTAAGAACCCTGCAAATTACTTAGCTACAGTTATCCTGAAATAGTCCAGCTCCAACTTTGCCCATCTGAGAAACTAAAGAAAGCAAACTCTATTCTGACTCTCTTTCAAAACAAAAGGGAAAAAAAAAAAAAAAGATAAAAAGAGAGACAGAAAGAGAGGAAGACAGACAGGAAGGAAGGAAGGCAAAAAAAGTAGCAGCTAAAGAAAAGAATCTAAAAAAGTATCTCAGCTAATCTGCATTATTATACTTTTTCACCAATTGCAGAAGAGAAATGGTGAAATCCACAAAAAGGTTTGTAGATTATCTATTTTTCTGCATTTAGAAAAGGTAAACACTAGCCTAGAAAATAGCAAATCTAACTTTTCTCAATGGGCCTGTACTTGGCGTTGGTGATGCTGCAGCCTCAATACTGTGTTCAACTTTGGGCCCCTCACTGCAAGAAAGACATTGAGGTGCTGGAGCATGTCCAAAGAAGGGCAACAAAGCTGGTGAATTGTCTCGAGAACAAGTCCTATGAGGGATGGCTGCAGGAACTGGGGTTGTTTAGTCTGGAGAAAAGGAGGCTGAGGGGTGACCTTATTGCTCTCTACAACTACGGGAAAGGAGGCTGTAGCGAGGTGGGTGTCGGTCTCTTCTCCCAAGTAACAAGTGACAGGACAAAAGAAAATGGCCTCAAGTTGTGCCAAGGGAGATTTAGATTGGGTATTAGGAAAAACTTCTTCACTGAAATGGTTGTTAAGCATTGGAACAGGCCACCCAGCGAAGTACTTGAGCCACCATCCCTGAAAGTATTTAAAAGATGTGTAGATGCAGCACTTAGGGACATCTTTTAGTGGTGGACTTGGCAGTCCTAGGCTTATGGTTGGACTCGATAATCTTGAAGGTCTTTTCCAACCTAAATGATTCTACAATTCTACAATTCTATGAATTGTTTGTCTCCAAAGTCTGGTTTAAGAACAAATATGACTATTTTTATGCAAAAATATTTACTGACTGATTTTTGCCTTTGTCTTTTGTCTCAAAAAAAAAGAAAGAGCAAATCACTTGTACTAGGCTACTTGCCATAGACAGTTTGTTAAAAGTCTTCTTTTGCTGTCTGTTGCTTTATTTGAACAACACTGGAGCTGTATGGTTACCACCTTTCAGGATAAGCTAAACCTATGAGCATGTGAGCCACATAGAAAAAGTTTATAAAGCCATTGGGCCATATACCACATACTCATTGGACACTTCCAGGAAAAGGGGTTTCAAAAGCAGCTTTCAAGGAGTCCTACAGAAAAGCACAACCTCTAAGGAGAACAGCTAGACTGCATGATGAGCAGCTGAATTCTGGGACCACAGTTACCATCAAGAGCCAGTGGCTTACTCCCTCACAGAGTTAGGTATTTGGATGACCTAGCAATGATATTGATCCTACAGCTTTACTTCTATGCACACGACATAGGCTTGCCAACATTGCTCATATCTAAAGAGCCACCTATGTTTCAGAAGAATTTTGCCTCTTCTGTGTCTTTTTGGCATGGAAATTGTGAAGGATTCAGGGTGGCCTTGCCTTTAGGATCAGGTGTGGTTGAAGCATACTGGCTACTGCAGATACTAAAAAAAGCTAGAAATATATTTGCAAGTCTGGAGCTAACAGGTCAAATCTGACTTCAACATTGCAAGGCATCTTTTCTCTATTACATTATTCTGCAATTTCTTCCTTTATGACTTTTCTTTTTCCTTTTCACTTTATAGTTTTGTTTCAATACTATCCAATATACTTGTTGCCTAATCAGATTGAAGCATGACTGAGACAGTGAATTTGCAGTACACACAGGACAGTAATCCAGCTGCAGCTAGTTTAGCCTGACTGCACTTTATTATAATGTTGCTGATGGCAATCAATCGTATTAGAGGAAGAGATGGAGAGCTGAAATGGTTATTCTTCAAAAGTAGCTGGCATTATAAAATGATTTGATAATAATGTACAAAAACTTCCTGAAGCAACAAAAGCACTATGCATTTCCCATACTAAGATATGGCATAATGGCACACAGTTGTCCACAGTGTCTATTTCAGAAAAAAGATAAGAACTACAAAATAACTTTGTAACACACAATACTTTTTATTACACTCAAAGTAACAGTAATGTTATGGACTCTGAAAAAGAGTTAAAAGTCAACAAAAGCTTACAGATATTTTTTTGTTGGAAGCTTCCTTATTAAGGGAAGTACCACTTAGTATACTTCTAGATACCGAACTGATGTCTTGATGTTGATAAGCAAGTTTTCATACCTAATAAAATCGTAAAATCAGCAGCAGGGCCAGACAGCATGGCTCAAAATGTGTTTCTCTTTACAGACCACATTAAAAACTACAGCTTTATATGTTATTAGTAGAAAGGAGTATCACTTCAAGTGGCACTTCAGGTGTTTCACAGAACCTGTACCTCAAACCCCTTCAAATGAAAAGTGAATATCAGAAAGGTTATATCCCCACAGTTTTCTTGTATTTGATTTGGTGAAAGCAAACTGAGAACAACAAAAGATTTCCATTGTAAAACCTGCTACTATTTTAACAATCCAACAATCAGAGATTGTGCAAAGCATTAATCAGTACAAATGCAGTCACTTCTCATTTTTGAGGTTAAGATTTTCTCTGTACTTTGAAGTGGTGCAGCTTCTATACCCAGAGCCTTCACTTACATTATTTTGTCTAGGGAACTTGGCACTCAAATGTCTTAGCTACAAGAATGTGATAATAAAAAGAAATCCCTCTTAGACCTGCAGTTCATCCTCTTACAACTCTGTTATAGACTGCTAGAATAGACTAAAATGTATTATGTATATTCCATATATTCTTCACTGTTTTTACGACCTTCTCAGGAAACATTTCAGCAAGTAGTTGTCAAAGTCCTGTGACAGCTGCCCAAGCACCTGTTTTTTGGAGTTGATACTAACTGAAACTAACTGTGACTTTACTCTCTTCCAAACATGTTGACCTTAGCAACAAGGTGATAATTTCTAACATGATTGTCAATTGCATATTGACATTGTGTAATCTTCAGCTTCTTTCGCAGTCTCTTTTGGTCATTCTCAGTAAGAAAGTGGGAATATATGCTACGCACCAAAATGAACACTATTTTCATAAAGGGTATGAGAAGGAATAAATTTGAACTGTACTCTATACAGCTATGGAAATACTGCTGTAACATAGATACCAATAGCACATTGTGACATGGACAGGGTATGCATGTCCACAACAACATTACGGAGGTGATGCCATATTTAACAACAATTGTTTTCCTCACCATATATTGGAGTAGTTCCATCCTGCTACAGAACTTCATACAAACTATTGTTTTATATACATACTCAGTCACCTTTCTCACTAGTTATGGATATGACACATTTTCTGAAACGGGCAATTTGTTATATCTTCCTTCTTAAATTACAAGACAAATCAAAGAAAATACTATTACGAAAGATTAAACTGGTGAAATAACCAAACTGCAGGCACCATTGATAGTCCGTCTTCTAAATGAACAGTCAAAAGGTGTAAGAAACTGGACTGAAGATAGGAAACAAAGGAGAGGTTATTATCCTAATTATGTTTGTCAGCTTTTATAAAAAATACATAGCTGGGAAAACACAAAAGGTGGTGTTTTAGATTAGAGGTCTCTGCCTTTCAGAGTTTCAGAGTCTTTGATAAGAAAGAATTAAAAAATACAGATGTAAAACAAAGCAATGCATTTAACAACCAGCAAAGCTCAACATCTGCACAGTAAGAAAGTTTAAGAACATACATGTGTGTGCACACACACGATCACAAAAAGGACACACTAGCAGAATTCAAGAGACAGCCTATCTGCCTTTCAGACACACACCTCACATGTCAAAACTTCCAGGACTTTTCCCCTCTGCTTTCTGCTTTTTCATTTCTAGCTGGAAAGTAGTAGTCTGTAAACATACTGCTATGACATTCAAACTAAAGAAAGATCCTAATCAGCAACTACACGCTTCTATTTAGCCAGAACTAATATTAGGAGTTCATGTAGATGGTTATCCAAAAAACTTTCAGAATTTTATCCTGGTGCTTTGTATCAGATAACAAAGCACAAAATACCATATGCTGTGATCACAAAAGCCAGTATCCTCTAACAGTACACAGTAGCTTTAAGTCTTCAGAGAATCCCAATAATATATTTCAAAACTTTCGAAAACTCAGTTTACATTAATTCTCTCACTAGAACATGAAATAAAACTATTTATAATACTTGGAGGAAATGTGCTGTGTAATTTTATGGAGTTCTCTGTATTAGTACCATCAGCTCCCATGTTATCACAACACTGCTTCCCAAACACAGGCAGATAAAAGTTACTGTGCTCCTTCTCTTGAAAGATGCCACCCACGTGACAGAGATACCGAAATTCCACACAAAGCACTGCCTCAACAGCCATAATGTTGTGGCTGCCAGTCTTTTGAGGAAACACCAAAGCTGTGCACACTACACTATGGAAGAGGGCTGTAAATGGCCGTGGTTACTCAGGACTCAAGCACTCCTGCTGGAGTGTTAGCACTGTCCTACAGAGATAAAATCGCAATAGAAGAGGGAGCTGCAAATGATGATACTTTAGAAATGATTGTTTTAAAAAAGCCCCATAACCTAGAAAGACAATTCTTTTGGCCTCCTTTACTCATAGTCCTTTGTTTTACCTAAGAATCTGCCTAGATGCAGGAAAGCTTCTTTATTTCTAAATGAATGCATTCTGCTTATTTATACTGATGACAAAGTATCTATTTGTTCAATATATCTAAAACCTAGAAGATGAGTCTGAAGTTCTACATGGAACACTGCAATACACCTTGTGGGAGTTTTATCTTTCACAGGAGAAATGCTTGAGCAACTAATCATAATCCAGTAAAGTTTCTGCAGCATTTCTATTATAACTGCTATGTCTCTGGACATGTGTGATGTCCCTGGAGTATTGTTCTGGATTGATTAGCATCTTTATAATGAAATGCTCAATTACAGCTTTGAAATAGGTAATTATAAAGGGAGTGTGTATTTTCCAGTTAGGGATTTTGTTTTGATTTTTTTTAATTATCAGTGCATGAAAGGCAGCTGTAGAAGTTCTGACTGCACTGTCGCCTCTTTGGAAAGAAACTGTTTTGTTGCTCTCACTGTGCATAAGCTAAATTGAATTTCTAGTTATGACTGGTATGGGAGTTTTATTTTCAACTGTCAGGGTGTGCAGTCAGCTGTAACCAATTTTTTAGTATTTTGAAAAGCCTCATTTGAAGTATACAGTTGTGAATGACTTAGGGACCTTGTAGTTAGTCAACAGAAAACTTTCCAACAGAAAAGTTTTCAAAACACTTTCCAACTGTACTTCTCTGGTGTAAAAGAAGAAAGTGTAAAGAAAGCTACGCAATATGGATTTTCAGCATAACTTTAGCAGCATATGTAAAAAGGGCAGCAATTTGGGGGGCATGTCTAAGTTTGGGCTAATGTTTCACACTCTCTTCTATATATTACTGTATTTTGAAGACAGCTGCAACATCTGAATGTTGTTAAAACCAATTTCTGCCAAGAAAAGCGACTCATTTTTCCTGAGGGTTAACAGCAACTGAGGGGGTGGGGAAAGTGGTTTTAATTTCAAGGGTCAGAAGTCAGGAGAAAAAAACTATAAATATTTCCTTTCGTTCGTACTCTGCATGCTGCAGCACACCATCAATTTTAAAAGAGGTTTTCTACTGAAGAAACCTATTCAGCTGTTGAGAAGATGTGTTAGTTTGCATTGCTTCCTCACCTCAGGTGCTACAAGATACATTATTGACAGGACAATTATGTATTTTTTTCATTTATTTCTAAATTAGGATAACAAAAACAAGTCGATTGAAAAAATGTAAGGATGTATCCCAAGCAATCTCTAACCCCTTGATATCCAAATTCCCTATCCCTAATCTCTGTCATATAATAGATCCATCACTGCTGCCAGTACAAGGTTAAAGATGCTTGTATAAACAGATACACACACAGGTCACAGGTTAAAAGACAGGGCAAGAAAAAAGTATATATGCTTTCTGACTTAAGTAGAATATAGAATCCAAAAAGGTGATCTTGTTCAGCTACCTGTAGATGAGTCTATCATGCTTCTTGATGTCTACAGTGTGCATACTGTTACCTTAGCCTACGTTAGAAATTTTCCATCACGTCATTTTCTAGTTAGCAGCACTGTGGAACCCAGGACTACCTCCACAAATCATGTGGCTATTGCCTCTTTATTTTTTAAAGACTCTGGAACCAAAAGTAAAAAATTTGCTTCAAGCAAATCTTATTATTCGCTAGTCAGCTCCTTTAAGTATCAAATAAATGTAAATCACTATTTTTACATTTTAACAAATTCACCTCTTCTTTTTTCGTGCGTTTCTTTTTTTCTTTTTAGCGTATCTAGAAAGCCCAGAATATAGGAAGTCATGTCACAACTATTGTACTACCACACAGACACTTCCACATCAAACTGTTTTATTTGAAATGTCGTAACAGAAGCCTCAATTTCCACTCCAAACTTCCACCAATCTTTGTGCCAGAGACAGCTTGTGTTCTAGGACAAAGACATATACTCATTTATTGAAATACTGAAACTTACAACAAATTTTGGAGATGGCTTGAATTTATCTATATAGGGTCCACTCTATGCCTTGTCTGATTCAGGAATGTATTGGAATGTATTAGTGTAATCTATGTGTTCATTTTTTGTGTAATCAATTTGGTAATTTTTATCTATAAATCTGCCTTTCTGCAGTCAAGATCTCAAATAAGCACATCTATTCGGTAGTCCAAACAGCCATCTGATTTTTAATTGAATTTAGTATCCAGAAACAGATAAATGCTAACCGAAATGCAAGCCTTTCTCAAATGAGTTCAAACAAATGTTCTGCTGTCTGCTTTTTTCTAAACGTCTCCCAGTAGGTGGAGAGAAGACTTCCTGGAGTTTCTTGGGGAAAAAAAAAATAATCTTATGCTGATACCCAATCCTCACACTCAGAATCAATTTGTATAACTAATCCAGATCACTGCACAGAGTTGCCACTGGAATAAATCTACAAATGTGAAATTTCATTCACAAACTCATTAGAGTAAGTTTAAAGCAATTCATCATGATCAAACTGATTATGATAATTCCTACAATCCTCGCATCTAGAAACTGTTGGTATACAGTACTATTACTCACATTCCCATTTCTTGAAATATTATTTAAATTACTTCAACAATTCTATCATCATTTCAATGTCCTACAATTGTTTTATTAGAGGTACAGGTAAAAAAAAAATTAGTCTTTTAACTACATAATTATTGCTGTGACACTCAGTGGTTCTTACCTTTTCCACACAGTGATACCCAAGAGGCCATAAATACTGAAGTCTCTTGGAAAGTAGGCACATTTAAAAACATGTAAAAAAGAGGGAATGGAGGACTGTGAACTTATGTTGGACGTAACGTCTACATTAGAGAGTAAAATACCAGCATACAGAATAGGTACAATGGTGGCTAATACTGTGACATCACTTTGCAGTTAATCAGTGGAAGTGACATGAATTATGGTTTATTAATGGATCTGCAATAAACCAAATCATGAGCAAACGCTATGAGCATAAATACTCTCCTGAAAGGGATTCTTTCCTGACTCAATATATCACAGACATAATATTGAACGCTGATCCTAACTAAATCTAAGATGGCCAATATTCTACTTAGTCACAGCAAGGCCAGTAAACATCAAAACAAACCATAATGTTTGAATAGTTGAAGGTAAACAGATTAATCCCTCCACTGCCTCATAGGAGGTGAGTTCTCTAGATCCTGAGTGGTGTCTGCAGTTCTTCCCATTAAAAAAAACATCACCTTTAAGCAGACAACAGCATGGGGACACCCTATTAAGTACTAAAACACTACAGTCACTTCCTTTGAAAATGGATCTGTAGGAGAATTCTTATTTCCCCCACCTGAAAACAATTGCACATCCACTCTGCAATGGGATGTCAGTCTTCACCACACCGATATACAACACATCTATACTGCAAGAAGCAGGAATTATCAGACTAATTATCAGTCAGACTTTTGACAACAGAACATATTTGACTGACTTATGCTTTTTTTCCTAACGTTCTTGCAGTCCTTTTAATATGAAGAAAAGAGATCTAGTAGCAAGACTTTCTCCTGTCATGGTGGTGGCACACAAATCCAATCAGCTCTTCTAATAAATGGGAACCAAAAAGGCAACTTTATCTTTTACTTAAGGTGATTTCAGCATTTCTCTTTTGAGTCAGACAAGAAATCAGAATTTTTATTGATGCCTAGAGTATGTATGTGGAGAGGCTGTATTTTTACTCAAAGATATATTAACTTACGTAGATATATTTATATAGATATGTAGATATAGTTACTTAAGACATCCTTAAATCATCAGAATAAAATTAAAAAACAGCTGCAGGAAAGGCATTTGTTTCAGGGTCAAAACCTTTTAGATTGCTTAGTCATAGTGAAATCACTGTTTTATTATTCAACTTACTTGAAGTGTGAATGACAGACCAGGATGCAGATTGCTCTGCTGCAGAGCTCACTCCATCTCAGAGAAATTATACGCAGTTTACAATATTCACTGCCCAAGCCTAACATGATGAAGAAGGTAGACATAAAGCTAAATTTAAAAGCTACATTACATGTCTTTCAAGGAAAATTGCAGTGGACTGAATCAGGTAAATATTACCTCTTACCCGCTGCACCTGCTTTTGTTAGCAGTTCTTTCGGGAGGATTCTCCATAGTGCTTCTACTACATTCTTGTTCCAAAGAACTTAAATGGTCTGTTGAATTTTTATCAGCAGCCTGTGATATGACAGCAGACGGGATATACAAAAAATGGAAGTGATGTGTATATGAACATAAATGTTCATTTTCATTATACTTAACAATTATCCTAAAAATGTAACTGTAAAACAATAAAGTGTGTATGTATTTATTTTTGTATAATAAATACATATAAGAAAAAATTATTACATACACATATATTTTATATATAACTAACTAAATTTATTGTTTATCTTATATATATTTATGATATAAAAATAACTAAATACATTAGCACCTTATAGTTTTACATCAGCATTTTTAGGATGATTTTTAAATATGTTGTGTAGGAATCCTGAGAGACCTCCATTTGATAAAGGCTGTACTCCCAGCGCATAACACTTATGATCCTTCCTGAATTTTTATGCTTCTTCCTACAGGTGAATGTAAAAGAACATAGGATCCCTAGCCTGTGAAAAATATGCTTAGACATGTTCCCTTTCTTAACACCTATTCTCTTTGCAACTAAAGCAGGAAAAGCCTCCAAAACCATGCAAGTGACCTAAGGTCATGTAAACATTCTCTTTCTACTTGGGAAGATGAAACACTTGCTTAATTTTATCAGTGGACAATATTGTAAGAAATAGGTATTACTACCACTTGTAAAAAAAAAAAGAAAAGATAAGTCTCATTTGAAATGTCTGGAATGGCAGCAGAAGTTCTACACCTGTCTTTCATTCTGTACAGTTCAGTATTCAGAAAACAGATCTTGGACAATGTAGGTCTGTAAGAAGCAGAAATTAATTCCTAGATTCCTAGTATTGCTAATTATAATAATTTAGAAGGGAAATATTAAAATAGTAATAAAATTGGTAACAGATCTCAGCCTATCTTTGTGACTCCAGATAAATTTCAATACTTTTGTGCATTTTTCTGATTTTATTATTTGCTAAAGCTGTAACACTGCAGTAGGAACAACCTGGAGTAAATATCAATGCCTTGGAAATAAATTAGGCTGTGAAGAACACAGGTTCACTCTAACATAAATCATAGAAATAAAAGAAAGATGGTCTCTTAAGAGTTTCTTTTACCTTGCTTTATTAACATTAAAGGCCAAAACAGTAAGCATCATCCTTGCTCCCCAAAATCCAAACTCATACAAGGACAGAAAACTTGAAATAATTAAAACTTGAAATAATATTGCATTTTGTCAGTATTCTGATGGTAACACAAACATATTAGCAAGGAAAACAGCAAGTTTAATGACCACGTGATATAACAAAAAAACCCGTGAAGAATAGAATGTGGACTATCATTATTTTAAAATTCAATGTCTACTCATGTAACTTATTTTAAACATATGTTTTGTTGATAATTTCTTAAAAATAATAGTCTGAACAAAACTCAGAAAAATCAGGAAAAAAAAACCCAAAGTGTGGCAAATACATACAAGCTTGTCTTTCTGGAGCAAATAAAACTAGCAATCCACAATTCATAAAGAATAAAATGAAATGGGTTGGAAGACTGTGTACTTCCAATTGTCTATACTAGAACAACACTTTGTTTATCATAAAGCATGATCTCCAGGATTGGTTAAATCATGGAAGCTTTCAATGGTTATCACACACTGGCTTCAGTTTATCCCTTATTCTGAAGAATATAGATAAGAAAATTCTGAATGCAAAATCCAGCTCTAAAATTAAAGCACAAAATTAAGCTGGCTGGCCAACTTCCGTCTTTTGTTTTGCAACTACAGAAGAAACACGTTCACCAAAATCCCCAATAAATGCAATCTTTCGGCCCATCCTAAACCATACATACTTCCACTACTCTTTAATACTGTAAAAGACACACTATTTAGAACAGATTTTTAAAAAGAATCTGACAATATAATGGGCATCAGAAAACAAATTTTATTTCAATACAAACCATTCTTTAAAATCATGTTTTCGTATTGATAGTAAATTCTAAAAATTTCATCTATAGTTACTGAACTGAACCTGCAGTTCACACCATTTGTTTGTGCCCATTACAGATTTGATTCTTCATCTAATGTTGCCAATTTCTTTCACAAGCAGAAGGCAGATTCTTATAGGCTTTGCTTTCTATTTCTTTTAATGAATCACTTAGTCATATGATATCATTTATTATGACAGTTTTTCCTGATCTCAGAAAAGAAACAGTTATCATACACACTAGTGTCAAAACCTGGATTAGCAGTAAGAACAAATAGCTGAGCACAGAGACGCTACTGAAAGAGGACTTTACTATACAAAGTCCTTTGTTACACAGCTAGCAAGACTAAGTTTCTCAAATTTGCTGTAGGCCAGAACCTTCACTTGCTGATCTTCAAGCTTAGACAAAGCATTAAAGACTATCTAATGACTTTCAGTATTCCAGAAATGTCTCTTCCCTTCGTATACCTGGTGTCTGTCCTGGCTCTTCCTATGAAAACAAAAAACAAACAAACAAACAAACAAACAAACAAAAAACAAAAACAAAAACAAAAAAAAAAGCAAGCCGAAATCTTAAAAGTAAAGATTTAGCAAAAACCCAGGAAACAATGTTTTTGCTCACAACAGCAATAACTAACTACCAACATGAAACTCTTCAATAAAAGTCGAAATCTTACGACACTGAAGTGACAAAAAGTGAATTATATTCGTAGAATGATCTGCTCCAAATAATTTTAACGATATGTCAGCATTGAAGTATTGCTAACCACTCAGAATCACAGAATCATAGAATCACAGAATTCTCTAGGTTGGAAAAGACCTTGAAGATCATCCAGTCCAAGCATCAGCTCAACATTAACGGGTCCCAACTACACCATATCCCTCAGCGCTGAGTCGACCCTACTCTTAAACACCTCCAGGGATGGGGACTCCACCACTGCCCTGGGCAGCCCATTCCAACGCCTAACAACCCCTTCTGGAAAGAAATGCTTCCTAATATCTAGTCTAAACCTTCCCTGGCACAACTTGAGGCCATTACCTCTTGTCCTATCGCTTGTTACTTGGTTAAAGAGACTCATCCCCAGCTCTCTGCAACCTCCTTTCAGGTAGTTGTAGAGGGCGATGAGGTCTCCCCTCATCCTGCTCTTCTCCAGACTAAACAACCCCAGTTCCCTCAGCCGCTCCTCATATGACATGTGCTCCAGACCCTTCACCAGCTTCGTTGCCCTTCTCTGGACACACTCGAGTAATTCAATGTCCTTTTTCTAGTGAGAGGCCCAAATCTGAACACAGTAATTGAGGTGTGGCTTCACCAGTGCCGAGTACAGGGGTAAGATGACTTCCCTGTCCCTGCTGGCCACGCTATTGCTGATGCAAGCCAGGATGCCGTTGGCCTTCTTGGCCACCTGGGCACACTGCTGGCTCATTTTCAGCCGGCTGTCAATCAACACCCCCAGGTCCATCTCTGGCTGACAGCTCTCCAGCCACACCTGCCCAAGCCTGTAGCACTGCTGGGGGTTGTTGTGGCCCAAGTGCAGCACCCAGAATTTGGCCTTATTGAAACTCCTACAGTTGGCCTTAGCCCATCGCTCCAGCCTGTCCAGATCTCTCTGCAGAGCCTCCCTACCCTCAAGCCGATCAACACTCTCACCCAACTTGGTGTCATCTGCAAACTTACTGAGGGTGCACTCGATCCCCTCGTCCAGATCATCAATAAAGATGTTAAACAGGAGTGGCCCCAAAACCGAGCCCGGGGGAACACCACTCGTGACCGGCCACCAACTGGATTTAACTCTGTTCACCACCACTCTTTGGGCCCGGCCATCCAGCCAGTTTTTTACCCAGCAAAGCGTGTACCCATCCAAGCCTCGAGCAGCCAGTTTTGCCAGGAGAACACTGTGGGAAACGGTGTCAAAGGCCTTACTGAAGTCAAGGTAAACTACATCCACAGCCTTTCCCTCATCCAATGAGCAGGTCAACCTGTCGTAGAAGGAAATGAGGTATGTCAAGCAGGACCTGCCTTTCATAAACCCATGCTGACTGGGCCTGATCATCTGGTTGTCCCGCATGTGTTGTGTGATGGTACTCAGGATGAGCTGCTCCATCAGCTTCCCAGGTACCGAAGTCAAGCTGACAGGCCTGTAATTTCCCGGATCGTCCCTCCGACCTTTCTTATAGATGGGCGTCACATTGGCCAGTTTCCAATCTGTCGGGACCTCCCCGGTCAGCCAGGACTGCTGGTAAATGATGGAAAGCGGCTTGGCGAGCACCCCACCCAGCTCCTTCAGCACCCTTGGGTGTATCCCGTCTGGTCCCATAGACTTGTGTGTGTCTATGTGATGCAGTAGGTCACTGACTGTCTCCTCCTGGATTGTGGGGGGGTTGTTCTCCCAGTCTCTGTCTTCTGGATGAGGAGGCTGGATTCCCTCAGTACAACTTGTCTTGTTATTAAAGACTGAGGCAAAGAAGGCATTAAGCACCTCAGCCTTTTCCTCATCACTTGTTACCAGGTTTCCTCCTGCATCTAACAGGGGATGGAGGCTCTCCATGGTCTTTCTTTTCCTGCTCTCATACTTACAGAAACATTTATTGTTGTCCTTGATTGTTGAAGCCAGATTAATTTCCAGCTGGACTTTAGACCTCCTGATTTCCGCCCTGCATAGCCTCACAGCACCTTTGTAATCATTGAGAGTCTCTAGCCCCTTCTTCCAAAGGCTGTAAACTCTCTTCTCCCTGATTTGCAGCCAGAGCTCCCTGTTCAGCCAAGGTGGCCCCCTCTGTCCTCGACTTCTCTTACAGCACCTGGGGACTGCCTGCTCCTGATCCATTAAGACTTCCTTCTTAAAGAGTGCCCAGCCTTCCTGGACCCCTATACCCTTCAGGATCGTTTCCCAAGTGATCCTGTCAAGCAGGTGCCTAAACAATACAAAGTCAGCCCTTTGGAAGTCCAGGATGTCAGTTCTGCTTCCCCCTCTCCTGGCCTCTCTAAGAATAGAGAACTCTATTATTTCATGATCGCCGTGCCCTAGTCGGCCTCCAACCGCCACATCATCCACCAGTCCTTCTCTGTTCACAAAGAGGAGATCCAGCAGGGCACCTTCTCTGGTCGGTTCACTCACCATCTGTGTTAGGAAGTTGTCTCCTGCACATTCCAGGAACCTCCGGGACTGATCCCACTCTGCTGTGTTGTATTTCCAGCAGATGTCTGGGAAGTTAAAGTCTCCCACAAGAACAAGGGCAAGCGATCGTGAGATTTCTCCTAAGTGCCTATAGAATATTTCATCCACCTCTCTGTCCTGGATGGGTGGCCTACAGCAGACTCCTACAGCAATATCTGCCCTGTTGGCCTTCCCCCTGATTCTAACGCAAAGACACTCCACGTTGTCTTCACTATACTTGTACTCAAAGCAATCATAACACTCAGTAAACACTACATGCTTCCTTAAAAAAATCTCAGACCATACATCCCAAGCCCAGAATGATCTGAACTTTATTCTACTTGGGCAGAATTAAAAATCAAAACCAAGTCTAATTTTGTTGGGAAACAAAGAAGGAAGTGGTCTGAGATAGAAGGCTGATATCTATCACTCAGAAAAACAAGGCTGAGTTTTGATATAATACTTTCCTAAGTATTCTTGTATTTGCCACATAATCGAAATGCAGACTTTTGAGATAGTTCATGCAGTCATCTCAGCAGAAACAGCAAAGTCTTTCACATATTAATTTCTATCATAGTACCTAATCATTTAAAAAAGCTAAAACTTAAAAATGAGCTTTCCTTAATTTAAAGTCAATATTTGAGCCTGATAAATAGCTAGGTTCTCTGATTCTCTCCTCCCTCTGTAAAACAGAAAGCACCAGTGTTATCCTTGCAAACTGAAAAGACTTTACTTAATTTATACCAAAGAAAAAGAGTAAGACTGACCCCCTTTCCCCCACTAAAAAAAACCTCCACTAATTCAAACAGCTCACACTTTAATGTCACTGTTAGTCTTAGACTGGGAGAATGTAGTAACAATAGCTTCTCCAAAAATGAAAAAGTTTTATCCTGACATTTTCATAATTAAAGTTTTCTTAGTTTTTATTTAACATGTCCAAAATGTATTTAAAGTTAGAAAGCTAAAGTAACAATCAAAATGGAACTGAAATAGTTTGTCTGGTGTCAAATGATGTTTCCTCTCACCTAAAGTGTAAATGGATTCAACTTCCCAGTTTGGCAGAAATAAAATTGCTTCAGATGTGCTAATGAAGTAAAAAATCTACTACTGACACATAGTTATGGCACAGTTGAATACAAACATTGAGATTATTGGGGGAAAAAAGGATGAAGGAAGGCATATATAAACCTTTGATATAGCTGGACAAGCAAAATGGCACGCTTTAAAAAAAAAAATCAAATATATGTTGCCAAATTCAACACTGAATAGCTGCATTTCCTTAAGAAAGTGGATACTTGCACAATGCAAGAAGGAAACAGAAGTAACACCTTTTAGGAGCATAGACATAATCTTCAGCATCAGTCTCCAAGTAGGATCTTTGTCTTTCAATCCTGTCATCTTGTACCTGTCCTTATATATCAACATTTTTGGTAAGACTAACTTTAAACAAGAAATTTATAATATTCACATGGAAATGTAAAATTTATCTTCAACAGAGAAGGCTGATTTTTTTAAGAAGGATATATGAAATTTCTGAAAGTATGATTTTCTGGATTGGCTACTACTACATTAATAATGTTTCTTTTTTAAGACAGATAGAGATTTTCCTACACTAAAGTACAATTGTAGACAAACCACATATCAGTTTGGTATAGCATGAAAAGATCTTTATCTCCTCTTTGATTTTGTCTTCATTCCATCCAACTTTGACACTTAAAAATCTCTTGATTCATTGTGTAACAGTTCTTTATTAATACAGAATATTTTCATGCCATAGTCCTAACTATAGATACAGAAATGTGCCTTAAACATCAGAGTTCCCCTTGTGGGGAAAGCTGGAACATGTGCACTCATAAGTTTGTCAAGCAAAAAAATATCACTCCTTTCTTTGCTTCTCTCAGAACCTGCAGCATGGTCAGCTACCAAGTCAGAAAACTACCAAAGAAACTTAGCAGACTAATTACTTTTTAAACAGAAAGGTATTATGAAGAACTAGAACAGAAGTAAGTGACCCTAGAGATTAATTTTCTACGGACTGAAAAGTGGAAATAAAAGCAAAGGTAACATCTTTAGGCTTTTCTCCAAGGAAAGGTGGAACACATCACACATGCACAGACCTTGAAACTATTTCCCGTTAATGCTGTGTGAGACATATCACATAAAGCCCAAGCACAGTGTTTTTATATTGGAAGTACATTACCAGCACCAACTATGTGTCAAACTTTCTTGCTTTGTGACAGCTACAGAATACTTATGTAAATCCTAAAAGAAATGATCAGGACATTATAGGTGTCTCATTTGTACTTGTTGTACAAAGAAGTCAATGCAAAACAAGCATGTCACCTCTTATTTCTCTTGAAGAAAGGCTGCTTAAAGCTGATATGTGCATTCTTGGACTTGTTCTAGCAATTTGCTACCTTATTTTCTATTCTATGTACAGTATTGTTTGATAATTGTTTGATAGAAATTGTTGATTTATTCCTCATTTATTCCTCTGACAAATACCACTAAGATATCTTGATCCTATTTTATTCAGAAGAAGACCTCACCCTAATGGGTAATTAATTGACTATGTGTAATTGTTTGTAACAGAGACTTGATGTTGTATTAACTTTTGCACTCATCTAAACCTAGACAAACTGCATGTGAACAGCTACCGTTGTGATTTGGCAATAATTTTAACACTGAGTTTGATTTTTTAAAGAATCTATGCAACTGAACTTTGTGGCTATGCATAACAAGAAGTCCAAGTTGATTGGGAAAGGCATGATGAATCAGTCATCAGCTGTGAATAAAAGTGGCAGACTTCAGCTGAGTGGAAGACAGAAGTAAACTAACTGAGTAAAAAGCACTACACTGTGTTTTGCTACATATGTTTCAAAACATATTTTACACAAAAAGAAACCAGTTGAAAAAGAAACCAGAAAGACTCAATGAAAGGGTTTTTTTCCTGCTGGTAGAGTATGGTGAGCTAGAAAATAAGGTAAAATCTTGGCTTTTCAACCAGGAAACTACACACAGGTCAAGAGAATTTCTCCTCTGACCACTGCTAGTTTCTCAGAATTATAGCAAATGGAAGGTTGAGTCAAAACAGGTATTTCTGAAACACCTCGCTAGTTCTAAATCATGAGGCTATACAAGGTCAGTCAAGCAGTTCCAGGATCCCTTAGAGAAACACTGGCAGTAACAGTAATACTATCTTCTTAAAAATAAACAAACAAACAAACAAACAACAACGAACACCACACACACACACAAACACCTGTACCATTCAATTCAATAAAAAGTTGGGGGTCTTCAGGAAGACATGAAGTACATAAACTTCTAAAACTTAGTACTGCAGGTGGCTGGCACTTCTCCCTTTTTGCACAGTAATACAAATCATATTATTTCTGAAACAGCATTTCTTTAGTCTTCTATGACATAGTTTACATAATTACGGAAGAATAATGATCTACACACCTTGATAATACTGAATATCTGTTTAAGAAACAGCTGCATCACAGTATTAAGACTGTTTGTTACATTTCATTTACAGCCCTCCTTGTTTCATTACCTTTTCCCCTTTACTGTATAGAGAAAACTTTTTCTCATTAGTGTTCAGAGTGTAGCCTTTTTTCCTTATTGAAAATAGTCAAAGTTGTTATATTTTATAGTTTTGGCAACGATACAATCCCCTCCCTGTATGCTCACATAATCCTCATTCAAACTGTTGCATAACATACCAAATTAATATCTAGACTAAAAGGCCAAGAAACGTAATGCATGAAAGGTGGCAAATCACCATGACCTAACGGTGAAAGAGCAGAATCAAGATCCTTCACTAATGCTCTTACTGCCAGACACAACTTCAGTCAACCCTCGTATACCATTCCAATATTTTATGTCCCAGACAATTTTAAGAGTTCTTAAATATTCTTTGTCCCTCTCATCCTGAATATATGAGAACACACACACAAATAGCCTGGATTTGGAGGTAGAAATTGAGTATCATTCAAAGTCAATGAAAGCTTCTTTTGACTGCAAAACAGCTGAAATATTTCAGTCACAATCTAACACATCACCTACTGAAATTTAAGAGCAAGAGTATTCTCACTCATTTAAGCAAAAGTATCAGTGCCATAAAGTTAAACGGGTATCAAAATATTTTGTTCCCTTAGCAGCACTCTAACAGTCTAATCACTGTGAAACCAAGGGAATCTTTTGTATATGCATTAGTGGTTTAAAAGGACAACCCACAAACAGATATAAATGGGCATATATTTTACAAATACAAGGCCTGGTTCTTCAACACGACATTGCTTACTTTGCAGCAGCTAACTAATCTTTCAGAGAAGAAAATATGAAAAAAATTTTTCAGTAGATTTTCGAGGATGGACAAAATATGCTTCTTTATTGTAATGTGATTTAATGCTAGTACTATCTGACAGGCTTCTAAAATCACAATTTTTTTCTGTATGCTGTCATGTTGGAAAAGCATGTGTGCTTTTCATGTACGTTTTCAGTCTGCATGTTTCATCTCCCAAAGTTTGCACTACTCATCCCCATTTCTGTTGTGATCACGTTTAGAAATCTTTCTGGCATTTATATCTACGTATGTACTGACACAATACAAACCTCAAAGGTGCCTGCCCTAACCAATGTAATGATATAATTAGTCTTCACAATCTATATAAAATCCTATCATTCTGCATTCAAAACATGTCTTTCTTAAACTTACATTGATTCTAGCAGTAGCTGAACACGAGGGACACCGAAAAATATTGTCTCTTCGGAGATGTAAAGCATAAGTTTGCATACTAGGTTTGCAGTGATAAGCAGTAAATTGCTGATAAACATGGTTAATTGTGGCTAGCTCACAGGATGTACTTTAAGGTGAGATTTACATCATGAATTGGGAGGACGACATTATTTAGTGTCAGTAAAAAAGAGCCACTTCTGTCTAAACAGAAGGATTCACTCTAGCTTGCTTTACCTTTGACTTCAAACAACTGGTTCTTCTGGCTAGGGAGAGCATTTCCAAACCACTGGCAATGCCTGGTGGTCCCAAGTTCCACAAGAATCTACAAATCCTTTTGTTGAATCTTCTGAAGGCAGTTTGAAAAAAAGCATTACCATGGTAATCAATTATGTTATCATTCAGAGGTTCAAAAAACTGGTGTCCATAAATATACACTTCTAGACATATTTATGGACACCTAACATGTATCTACAACCCTCATAAAATAAAAGTATATAAACTGATTCCTAAAGGTTTGTTTCTTCAGATTACATTATGCTTCAATGACTAAGAACAGTATTCATCTGAAACTTAAGTGACAGCAGATGATTGAGTCTGCATGATTTAAGTTAGAGTTCTTCCTCAACTATGGCTGAAAAACTGTAGGAAAAGAGGTCCCAGGAAATAGGTACCAAAAGAATTAATTTAAAAAAAAAGAAACAAACAACAAATCAACTTATTCAGAGGCACAGTTATTTATCCTAATTATTTACATAAGTTATTGGGTTGAAAATTGTGAACTGTGCTTTTTTCAATTAGACATCTACTTAGAGCGAGACAGTAAGTTAGTGCACAGTGATGAATGCATGAAGCAAGAGCAGTGTCAGTTCACACAACAGAATAGCAAAAATGTCAGGAATATAAATTCAAGAGCAATTGTTAAAATACCTGAAATATTTCATTATCATTAATGTCAGAGTTTTTACTGTTGTATGCAGCTGATAATGAGTGTTTAAGGCATAAAAACGTCTAAATTCCTGGTTGCTCATTACCTGATATAGTGTTGGTATGGGTCAGCATAAGTCATTCCAGAATGCATCAGGACTCTCTATCATACTTGCAATTGTTCCTTTAATATCCCACAGCCCCAGTAATAGAGGCTAGTTTGTCAAACATCCCTCTACTTCAGCCTATACACAGAAGGTTGCCACAAACAATGAAACATATGTAAATGTTTCAGCATCCTTCCCAGTCATCAGTGCACATTCAGAGCACTGCATTTATTAGTGCTTTGCCTTCAAATGAAGTTAAATATTAACATGCACATTCTCTGTATTCCTTTTAACTACTGCTACAGTGGGATCCATTTTTACACTTGGCAACCATCTCAGAAAAGAAAAGCTACTAAGGGATGAAGAAATGAAACTGTAAGATCTCATCCTCTGCAGTAATACTGGAAATATTGCCATTTGGGGAATAAAACATCTATGGCAGTGATTTCCAAAGGAAGATGAGCCCTTCCTAACCTTCAGAAAAGAAACTTAAAGAAGCTATTATTGTAGCTTTTTCTTTGGGACCACAGGGGACGATCAAGTAAGGCACTGCTCTTCACCCACATGCAATGTAAACCACAACCCCTGAGCCAGCGTTATACGCACACATCATTCACAATGGGTGTTCTAGTTTATGTCTTTTCCTTTTCAACGAGATGAAGTTAGCTCTCTGCTGAAGAGCGTATAACACTCACTGAACACTGACCCCAATGGATGATAGGATGTCCTTGACATCCCTAACCAGGAATGGAGCACAGGCTTCACACGGCACTGGGTGCAGCTGGCCAGGCCTGGGGAGGGGGTGGCACAGCTGCGGGGCCACCCCTGCCGGAGGAGGGCAGCTGCCCCCTGGGCTGGTCATGGCCAGCTCCAGCTGGCTCCACCACACACAAAACCAACCCACCCTGTGCCAAAACTGAAGAGCTTGTAGTGCTTCTGCAAAAGCACATGTTGGAAAGGGCAGTAACACCCAGGGAAAGAGAGACACTGAAGAAAAGAGAAGTTCAAACTGGGGCAGTCATGATGAGACACCATGATGGGGCAGATGAGAGAGACACCATGGCAGGAGGGTTGCTGGAGAAAGAGGAGGCACAAGAGGAGAAGCCTGAGCTGGAATACAGCAAAGCGATGCCCAAGCAGGGCTGGGGCAAACTGATACCCAAGCAGGACTGGAGCAAGGAGATGTCTGAGCAGGGCTGAAGCTAGGTTGAAGCTGGGACAGAGACACAGGAGGAAGGTACACCTTTGAGGGGAGAGCATCCCATGGAGGAGCCCATGCTGCAGCAGCTGAGCAAAAAACAAGGGACAAAACAAGAAAAGAAAATACTAGGCACTGACCCCAGCCTTCTGTGCCACCTGCCACTTTGCCAAAGACACAGGCTATAAGGTGCGGAGACGGGACTGGCAGACAAAAAGGGTGGGTGAGAGAGAGGTGGCTGGAGAGGAGCTGAGGTTCATTTGTCTGTTTTGTTGCTTATCCTTGTTTCTCAATACTAGAGTCAATGGTACCTCAATTGGCAATTAACTGAATTCTATGAAATTTCACGACTCAAGACTATTTTGTGTCCTGCAACACTTACTCATTTAAATTTCCTTGTGCAGAAGTACCTCCAAGCACTATTACCATCTATGTCTCGTGGATGGATCTGGGGTTTTACTCTCTATTTCTCAGTCTACAATTAACCATGCTGAGAAAAAACACCACTCAGACATACACAGGCTCACCCTGTATCTGGACTGTAACAGTGAGTACCCTTGATGTTCTCATAGTCACACTCTTCTGCATCCACTAGTTCTCCTCTGATTTTCAGATTTAATTACGGATTTTAAAAAATAGGTTTGAGACATAATTCTGGGCATGTTTTTAATGCAACACAGAAATCTGGGAAAACAGCTTGTCCAACTTAGGGGTGACTATATGCAATCACTGGTTATTTTTTGTACCAGTTACAGACAAAATAGAGGTGTTTGACATGACCACATGCCAACAGTTCTCTGTTAGTGACAAAAAGATCAAGCAGGTGGATCTTGCAGACATAAATGTAAAGAGAACCCAGAACATGTCCCTCCACTTAGACACAGCCAAAAATCTCAACCAAGAATACTTGGTGAGAATGTTCCAAACCACAACTGGAAACACGTGCATTTGATCGAATTCTAATATTATTTTCTTTCTAAAAGCATAAATCTACTATAATACTGATAATGAGTAGAAGTTTCAATATTGCCTGGGAAATACCCAGATCATCTCAGCACATAATTGGCCCAGGTGATTACGATACCAAGAAATTTTTTTTTTTTTTTCCCTTGAGAGCTGAAATACCCTTTTATTTCTTTTAAAAACTGTAGTATGTGAAGCCAAGGGATCAAGTCATCCAAAATGTAAACTTGTGGCTGCTCTTTGAATCTAAGCACAGTATCTGCTAGTGCTAAAGAAGCTAGGAAGAGTAACATAATCAAAGAAAAGTTATTCTAGATCCAAGAGAAAGTATTCTGTAAAGATCAATAAAACTAGTCCCATGTAATGTTAGAATTTCTCAGTACTGTGGTGTATATAATTCATGCTTGATTTATAAAACCTCTGTGTGGTTAAGTTTACTTGTTAACATTTCCTGAAGTAATATGAATTTTAAAATTCTAATTTAAAAATTCTAATTTTAGTATTAATCAAAAAACCCACAAAACTTCAAGATAACACTAAGTGCACTAAGTGAATGAATGAAAAAATAAAAATTAAGTATCTTTAGTAACCAGTATGCACAGCCGCCAGAAACTAATATAGATGTGACAGCATATAAACTGTGAAATGCTAGTAAACTGTGTCAGTTATTCTGGTATCTTTTTTTACTGCTGCTTTAGGATATCATTGAACAGATTCTTTTGGTAACCTATGTCCATATACCATAAGTGTACACATCTTGCCCAGCTAAAAAGCCTTCCAGGAATTACTAATTTGTGAATGATCTCTTCTGTGTCCAACTGTAGTTATGGCTACTAACGAAAGACAATGGACTTGGACATTAAGGTACTTGCTTTTTATTTTAAAAAAATAATTTCATAAATTTTTTAGAGGCTTGGCGTATATAGAAAGCCTTTTGCTAAACTGTTTTATTCAAAGGCCTGTAATGAAAAAGTACGAATCACCAGTCTCAACATTTTGACACACGTTTTAAGACAAGTGGAGCTTTCTGGTACAATTAAATGAGTAAGTTACTTCAAGGCACAATCTTATTTCCAAGGTAAATGTGAGAACACTTACTTACAAATGTATCATACCCTAAGTGAAAAAAGGTTCAGAGACTATGCTCTAATGCTCACCTGGGACTAGATTTGCGTACCCAGTTATTGTCATCTTCAGGATAGTTGTTTGAATAGTACATACGGATGTACCAACCACAATGCACCTATTTCTGAACCACATAAGATCTTGCCTGAAGACAATTCTATTCAGACTGAATAAAGATGCAAAGCACAACTGTTTTAGAAAAAAAAAAAAATAAAAGAATATAAGCATACTAAAGAAAAAAGAAAATATAATAAAAAATTAGATGACAAGTATGAAAACACTGTATTGTTTTCAAATGCCACTCCCATTTTTTTTTTGTCAAGTGATATAAAGAAGCATGCTAACATTATCCAAGTATAACACTGAAGGTAGTAACTTCGATCAAATGAACCACAGTATATTGTTTGGATTTGTCTCATTACACTGGGAGGAATGTACTGATGATACAGATAACATAAATTTTAACTCTCTTTAAAAGTATATAGACATCTTTGGCATATCAATTTTAAGACTTTCTGAAGGTATATAGACAACTTTGGCACTGTCCTGCACACAAGCAAACCATTTCCCACTGTCTGTAAAAGTTTTAGGGATCACTCTGCACCCTCACATTAGTGTCACTGTGGCTGGAAAAGAGTAAATGAACAGCACTATTTTAAGATGTCAAAGGACAACAAGACTGAACAGCTGAGAAATAATAAATTCAATAAAAGATAGTTAATATAATTTAGACTATGTTAATAACTTTTTCCTGCTGTGGTACACCATTCGACCCTCTCATGGGAATCTTTCACTTTGGAGAAATTACCAGATTTTAACACTTGGCAGAATTATTAAAATAGGTTCACCTGATTTCTACATAGTACAAAGCTTGGTATTTCAACTAGTATTTCAGTATCAAGACAGTAACTCCTATTTCAGATGTACAGTTTTTTACAAAAACAAACAGTTTTGACAGAATGACTTTACATAATTAATACTCCATCATATAGCCAACAGTTAATTAGCTCATTGTTTATAAATTTTACCGTGTAGGGCTGGAAACCTAAAATGACTACATCACTTATTCCCAGAGGAAATCTTTTTCTTCGAACAGGTAATACTTTAAAGAGTTATTTCAAATAATAGTGTTCTAAGTACAAGCAGGAAGTATGGATAGCTGGAGGGCACCCTAACCAGTTTTTGCTGACTACCTCATCCCTGCCTCTAAAATTATCACATGACTGAATTGAACAGTTTCACCTTGCAGGGAGAGCAATTAGTTTGCCTACTCCCCTCCCACTGGAGACAGAATACCAGCCTCCCACATTTCAGACAAATTCATAGCACAGAGCAAATTTTTCCATGCTGATTTAAACAATAATAGTTGGATTACATTTAATTGTAGATTTTCTCCAACCATGTTAAACCATCCCCCTATTAATCCCAATGTTAGAAGAAATGCATATAGGAGAAATGAAGTAGGTAAAAATAGAAGTGCAAAACACTACTTTCTAAAATACTGCTATTCTGCTTCAGTATTGAAAAATTATATTCAATCCAGGTATTTAACATCACCATGTATCATGAGAGAGATGTCTGACTGATTTTTAATGATCATTCTTCATATATCCTGGTATTTTCTCAAGTGACAAATTTTCTGAAGTGTCAAACAATGCATTAGTGACAAATTCCCCACACTGTGCCCCTTCAGCCCTTGGAGTTTAACTCCTCTCACATTACAGTATTTATTGAATTTCCAAGCCAAACGGTGTTCTGCTCCATAAAATTCTGACAAGTGGACTCTGCCAAGCTAATAATGGCTTCATTCTGCTGAAATAAACTTATTTCACTGCGGCAAACAAAATGACATGACCTGGAAAGGTTATTTTTAACTGGATAATGACTCAATTCAAACCAAGCTTCTCTCACTAGATTCCTGAATACTGTTAAGAAATATTCCTTAAATGTAAATATATCCCAACACCAGTTTTCTTCTCTGTTGCACTCTCTGGACATGGTGATGGCAAGTATTTTCAGGTCTGTGTTGTTTGATTTTCTTATTCAGTAAACTTGTTAAACAATGCCTAGTGAGAATACCTCAGTGGAGTGACCTAGCAAGCAGCAACACTCATACAGGGAGGCTGTGTCCTCACATGTTCTTTTTCCCCCCATTTTAACATTTTTTGTCTATTTCTTTGACAAAGTTACATTAAAACTGCCTTAATACATATCAAATTTGAGAAGTATTGCTTTGAGACATATTACTTGATGTTTTAATGTCTCTCCTCTCTTAATCTTACAATAGTTTTGACAACACCACCTTTACAGAGGTGTTGAGAATAAAGGATTAGAGAGCTAATTACACCTTCCAGAAAGGCCGTATCTTCAACACGTATTTCAAGTTCTTCATAACGGTCATTCAGTTAGTGAACGCTAGTGAAATAGTATTCATGAAATGCCTTTTTCAAGCTACCTATATTCTCCTACTAATAGTATGTATTTTCTGCAGCCTACAACCACAGTCTAACCATCAGTTTCAGGTTAGATCTACATCAAGTTTCAAATGACTGAAGACCATGAGAGAACCTTTGTAACAGCTGGAATCTTGTACAAACATGATGCACCCTGCCAGGTCCTTCTTCTGAGCACCAATAAGAGAATCCTTGACTGCAAACAGCCAGGCTCCTGATGAAGTAGCTCACTAAAGAACAGTTAGAACTCCTACTGCAAACAGAAGGAGCAGAATAATGATCATTCACCAAAATTATGAGTTTCAGAGAATAAAAGAAAAAAAATACAAACAGAAAACCACAAGAGTAAAAGGAACACTGTCATTATGGTAAATAATGTGGCATTGTCTGTACTTTATCAACAGTAGTGGTGAAGGAGTAACAGTTTTGAAATGATGCCTGAAATTACTTACCATTAAGCTAGCAAAATGTAAATAGCTATATTTATCAGGTAAATTATCTTATTTCTTCCTCATATTTTTATTTTTTCTTTAATAAATACATCAAGTAATTTAAAACACAGAAAAAACAGAAAGTTTCTCAACAGACTGCTGAAGTCTCAAATCTATTAATCCAACAGTTAATTCTGGTACTATCAATCCTTATCCTTACCTCTTGTTACTAAGGTGGGCTACATTAGGAGGAATGCTTCCAACTGGTCAGGGGAAGTCATTCTTCCCCTCTACTCAGCCACAGAATTTATACCTGTCTTCTGAGAGTGAAAGATACAAATTCATTTACATGCTTGTTTCTTGTTTTTTCTGGGAAATACTGTATTTCTCATCTATCAGAGACTGTGTGTCCTATAACTTTAGGAATACTTCGTTTCTGGCATCATGTTAACTACTTCTTAGACATTTATTTCTAAGTTTTGCAATGTTCAGTTTCTTTTTAGAATGTCCAGCTCTCAGAGTCAAGTGGACAAGCTTCAGTTCTCACTTTAAATATGTGCCTTTTTTGGGAGGGGGGAACAGAAAGAATTATAAAATTTGAAAATTTAAATACCCAACCCATAACAAAGCAGAACAGGTATAATTTTAACTATTCCAGAATATTGTAATCATCAGTTTTGAAAACAGTCACCCCACTGAGGTTTAATGAGAACACAATGATATTGCTATGACACTCTTTCCTAGTTTGTTATCCTGCAGCGCAAGCTGCCACAGTCTTTACTGATGTTGATTTGAAGTAGATCTGAGAGCACTTACATACCTCAATTACTCTTTCACAAAATGAATCTAAAAGTAGCAAGAGCATGTTATTTACTACTTGATTGATTGAACTTACACAGACTTTTAGCAAAAAGCCTGCTTTTACTAATCATCTGTGTCTATCACTACTATTTTTGTGTAGTGTAGACACTGAGTGTAGTGTAGTGTAGACACTGAGAAGGGGTATCCAAATCATATCAATTGTACATTTCTGTGTCATTAACTACAGAATCACAAATGGTGGACGTTGGAAGGGACCTCCAGAAGTCATTTGGTCTAACACCCCTGCTCAAGTAGGGCCACCTAGAGTTGGTTGCCCAGGACCACGTGCAGACAGCTTTTGAGTATCTCCAAGGATGGAGACTTTACTACCTCCCTGGCTAACCTGTGCCAGTGCTCAGTCATCCTCACAGTAAAAAAGTTTTTCCTGATGTTCAGACAGAATCTCCACTGTTTCTCTTGATGTCCCATAACAGGACAGTAGACAACGGGTGTAAGCAGAGCATGGTGACAATTACCCATTCTTCTGTTGCTGGACACCACTGAAAAGAGACTGGCCCCATTTTCTTCACACCCCCTCATCAGATACTTGTACACATGAAGAAGATCCCCCAAGCCTTCTCTTCATCAGGCTGAAGTCCCAGCCCTCTCAGACTTTCCTCATAGGAGAGGTGGCCCTTCTCTGGACTCTCTCCATTATGTTCAATGACTCTCTTGTACTGGGGAGCTAGAACTGAAGACAATACTCCAGGTGTGGCCTCACCAGTCCTGGTAGTCACAGGTGGTTGTACAGCAGAATACTGCCAGCTTCAGCAGAGGAAACTCACAAGCACCAGATTGCCTTACAGTCTGAAAAGCTGTCTTACAAGATTTCTGTGTACTGTTATGTCTAGTGTTCAGAGCTCAGAGACACCTTTCCACACTATCAAGTTCTGAAAGAAACAAAGAATCATTTTAAAGTTACAAAATAAACAATCCAGTTCAAAGCTCTGTAAAGTCCATTAGAAACAACAGCAAGCATGATTTACAAATGAGTCATTACAAATGATTCATTATTGCATTTTGGGAACAATTTTTCTTTTTTTAAATACAGGCAAAGTGATAAATGGCAACAAGTCTATAAAAATTGGCCTGAAATCTGCTTATTATAAACACTGAAGTCATTTGCAGTGTAGAAGCATGAGAAGCAGAACTCATGAAATATTTAAAATCATGCTTGTGACAGAACCCAAATTTATACAGCACAACCTTGAGAGCTTTCTCACAGGTGCTTAAAAGTGAAAGGTTGGCAGCACCTTTCTCTTTGTATTCAACTTATCTCTGTTTTTTAATAACTGAGATTAACAGAGATTATTTGTGTTGTGTTTATTTCCCTACTGAAAGATGTTTCTCTAGCAGAAAACAAACTACTAAAGTTCTTCCTGTTTTGCAAACATTATTGCTTTAAATATATTTGTAAGACAATTTTTTTAAATTATTTTTTAGCATTCAAAAACTGTAAAGGGCATTCACTTGCTTGCAAGACAATATTTGAGAATAGAGCACACAGCTTGTTTTCAGTATCAACAAAATGCACTAAACAAATGTTGTTCCAAAAGAACATAACAAATATGTTATCATTTACAAAATTCCAACTGCATAGCTATGAAAACTTGTTGATATTTTACTGAAATGGAATGGATGACCTGAAACTGAGGATCATTTCCCAAAATGAGATTAGTAAATTAGCAGCATAGTTGTGTTTTGGGTTTTTTTAAATGTCATCCCCTCTGAAAAGTAGCTACCTAACCAATCACATTAACTATCTTGAATTGGGTTATACTTAATGCAAAAGTAATTGAACTATGCAAAAATACAAGGACTTTTTGTTTAATGGCAAGTGATTTCCATGCCTATTGTAACTGATTTTTCCCCAGCTATTCTTTATTTAACTTATATTCATGATTGATAGACACTATCTGGTATGTAACTGCTAAGAAGACATTAAAAACAAACTAGATAGTGTGTTATTAAAGTCTACTTATCTGTAAATCCCTTTACGTTCATATGCTTTACTATAAATGGCTACTAATAAAATATATTGTTTGGAAAATACCAGAAAATTTAAATTGAGAGATGGCTAAACAGTCTTTCTATACTAGCTGCATGTCTTATATTCAGAGATTTCAAAATACAATGTGTTCACGTCAGTGTGAAAATTCACAACAGTTGACCAGAACGGCAGAAAAAATAACATAATAACAACATAATATTTTTTTTAGAAACCCCTAGACAACAGGTAAAAAGCAACAAACAGATTTATTCACACAATTGAAACCAAAAGCATAAAGGAAAAAATTATATGAAATCAATCCAAGTCAGAATGCCCTAATAAAGTTGTTGAATGCACAGACAGAGATCACATGCCATTTAGAGAGTGTAAATATAGTTCAATAGACATTATGGCAATAAATTAAAACAATACAATTTTGCTTTGTGTAGGCAAAGAAAGAATCAGCATAAAACAATATATGAAAAGATATATACATTTGATAATATCCCAGTAAAATTTCAGAAGAAATAAACCTTTAGGTTCAATACTAAAAATAAGCAGGTGAATTAGCAGTCAGAAATATAAAGACAGAAGCATCATGAGCAGCTCTGTACGGACAAATTTATGAAGGAACATCACAGAGCTAAATATTGGCATGGTGCTTATGCATTGCCTAAGTGACAATTGAAAGAAGATGTAACAGTATGCAAATATTTGCAGGGCATAAGGAAACTGACGTGCACAAAATAGAAGAAATTGAGTGATTATCAGGAGAACACTCTGGAAATAAAAGGTATCACCAGGAGAAGAGGCCTTCTAAACAACATACAGGAAATCCCTCAAATTTGGATATTTGAAAATATTCTAGACAAACAGAAAAAGTTAACATGGAGAAGAATCATAAGACAATGAGGATGAAGACCAGCATAGTTAAGGCTTTTTTCTTTTTCTTCCCCCACATAAATCAGACTATAATGCAAGTTGTCATTGTCAGGGTTACCGCCCCCTTTGAAATAGCATATCAGTCTTACAGTGCTGTTTCTTAGCATGTCAGCTAATTTTAGTCTTCTTCAAAGAAAATACATTTTATGCCTTTAAAAATACAACTCAATTCCAACTCTGTACTGTTTCAACAGTATGCATCACTGACTCTAAACTTTTTTCCAAAATTGATATGTTAAGCAAGTCTTTTGGGAAAGTGAATGACCAAAACCAGAAATACCCCATCTTGTATATGCATAAAAGTTGAAGAGCTCAGTGAAAGCGCAGGTAGAAATTAATATGACTCACGTGCAGGGCTATGGCCTTGTATGTTTAGAAGGAAGGAACCGGAGATTAGAGAAAATCTCAAGATGTCCTTTTCTTGGAAGGAAGGAAAGTTGATAAAAGGGTCAACAAAAGCCATGCCAACGCAGTGGTGAGACTGGAGTGTTAGAAAAAAGATGAAATCCAGTGGATGCTTATGCACCTGATCCAGCTTAAGCACACAAATAGTCCCAGAGATCAAGTGGTTTAAATTGCTTCTGTGTTTTACAAAATCAGGCCTGTATGAAAAGATCAAAAATGAGCAAGCAGAAGGCCTCCTGGAAGAGGCTTTAACAACAGCCTCAACACTGTCTACCATGACTTTGTGTTTCTTCAGCCTTTGCCTTTTGAGAGTTAGCCACTAATCATCACCTGATACTGGAAAACTTGACAGACAAAAAGGAAAAAAAAAAAAAAAAAGAGTGGAGAGGAAATGGCAATATTCTAGTGACTAAAACATGTTGGCTTTAATGTGACAGTACTCACGACCACAAATATCAGCACTACACATTTTCCTACATCAACTGAAATACTAGTTTCATTTTTATTTCTCCTGGTAAAATGCACACATTCCCCAACAAGTGTTTTAAAGGCTACACTTTAAGCTATGAGAACAGAGCTCCTTCAGTCCCTGACTAAACTACAGCCCTGAGTATCTTAAAGTAGCTCATCTCAAAAACTCTTCCCCACTACTCCACTACTTGGTAGAAGATCCAAAAAACACACTCAAAAATAAACAAAAATCAAGAGCAATGCAACCTGCTAAATAGAAAGTAGCCAGGTTAGGAAAAGTGAGAGGTATTCACATGAGATCTTTTACGATTATGTCTGCTGTACTGAAAAATCATGAAGAAATGTAATATGGGTGTAGAGAAGAAAAGTATAGAGAATTCACAGTCTTATGATAAGGACGATAATACAAACCACGGCAAAAACCACAGAGGTCCTCCAACTAGAGCAACATTTATTTCAGCTCATGTTTCTTTAACATGGCAAAACTTCCACTCTAAGCATATATAGTTCTGCCCTTTTTTGAAGAGGGTAAGCAAACTGAAAAAACTAACACACCACCAACTCACCCATCAAAGCTGAAAATCTTTAGAAAACATCTCCGATGGCAAACTGTAGAGTGCACACTGGGCACAAATTTTCCTTTCTAGTATCTGTATCACCAAAAGTCTCAAAAATCAACTGAGTTTACAGTTCCAAACTAGAAATAAACAGCATAAACTTCATTTGATATCAGCAGGATCCTAAAGACTGAGTGAAGAATAGAGGAAAGGTCATTCAGCTTGCAAACCCAGGTTTCCACTGTAGAGTGAGACCAGCAGGTACACAAGACTAGATGTGCAACACAGTCTCAACGCAGATGCACATCTGAATTAGGATTCTGGATGTACCAGTATTTTCCCAGATTAGTACTGCTAATGACACAACATCTTATCTGTCTAGCTGAAAAGTACCAAATTTATGATTTAGTAGTGACAAATTACATGTTTCTGTTTCACTTTGGTTTTCTCTACCTAAGAACAGTGACTGGGTGCTACAGATGTTTTGATTTGACAAGTAGAAAGTGACCCACATGTGAGATTCATGCTCTCAAGTCAAGCACACTTTGTCTAAGAATAGAAACATCTCTGTGACAGATGAGCTGCCTTCCATTTCTTCCATGTCTATTCATCTACCAGTGTCCTGGAGAATTGGCTTTACATTCATCCAGTGCCAGATGTGTCATCAACTACCAGGTAAAGTTAAGGATGATTCACTAAGCCTATATAAATTCAGGCAGAACACCTTTACTACCTCCCTGGCTAACCTGTGCCAGTGCTCAGTCATCCTCACAGTAAAAAAGTTTTTCCTGATGTTCAGACAGAATCTCCACTGTTTCCCTTGATGTCCCATAACAGGACAGTAGACAACGGGTGTAAGCAGAGCATGGTGACAATTACCCATTCTTCTGTTGCTGGACACCACTGAAAAGAGACTGGCCCCATTTTCCTTGGTGTTGTACAAAGGAATTCACTGCCAAGTGTCCTAATCCCTTGCTGCTTTCCTGTGCTATGTGGTGGATTTCCTACCCTCTCTCCCTTTCTCATTCCACATGGGAGACTTCTATGCAGAGACCGAAACCGTCAAATAGCATTTACTTAAGGGTGTTCTAGAAAAAATGTGATAGGACTCTCCCTCTAACACATAACTTGGGTGAAACTGAGAAACTACTTCTGAGATCTTTTCCCACTTTCTTGACAGTCGAAAGCAAAAGTGCAGAAAATATGATTCACCAAAACATACAGGCATTTCAAATACACATTCATCACTATGGGTGTGCAATATCCTCCCATGCCATGTAAACCAAGCGCTCTATGTTACATATGTCAAACAAAACAAAGCAATAAATAAATGTGCATCAATACCAAAAGTCATAAAAATGAAAATTGTCAAAAGTACATGTTTCAGAAAACTTTACTATACTGAGGTGTTCTGAACCTGCTACACAAATAGTGATGTATATAATGATAGTGATCCAATGCAGATAATCCCCTCAATGATTCCTAGATGGGAGAAAGCACATGTTGCATTCGAAAATATTCTAAACATTGCTAAATATGTTATTCCACAATGCACTTGGAAGCTGTCACACATATAAATGTTATCCTCCATAGCAATATATTAAAGTAACAGAAAAATACACACTGTTCATGGCAACCAAGCTTTCTGCTCCCCAGAAAAGCTGAAGCTGATCTAATCACAACAGAGACACAAAGAAAGGGATAGAGAAGTTTATCAAGATCCTCTGAAGAGGCACAGGAGAACAGAAGTCAAAGATGATGAACAAAGATATCAAATAGTCAGTATTCTCCTGATAACACACTTTTTATTCTTGCCTTTATCCATTTGATTGTCAATAGTTCTTCCTTTTTCTTCTTCCCTTCCTTCTACTTCATTAGTAAAAATCACAGGGCAACCTTCCCACCATGACAAGATAGACCAAGAGGGCAGATAAGAGAAGATGAACAAAAATAACGTAGTATGAAGAAGTTAGTAAAAGATGTCAAAAACTGGGTCCAGTATACTCTCAGGAATCGTTCTTCCTGAGCCACTGGCCACAGAAAATTAACGATTAGTAGCATAACAGTCACACCAAAAGTAGGAAGACCAGTTCAGAGACCTGAACCTATGAAGATCTAACAGTGAAAATCCTTGTTAAGAAATGAAATTTGTCATCTGTGCAGTTACACCCCTGCAGGCAATCAACTGGCCTGAATACATTCCAGTCATTGACTACCTTAGTTAAGAAACTGTATCAGAAGTGGCAACATAGTCATTCCCTATTAATTAGATATGTAAGGAAACTGTGACAACAAATAACTTTTCATAAAACCATTAGCAAATTATGTCTAGGCAAACCAGTTAGTAAAAGCTTCTAACCCTGTGGTCTAATAGACTGATAATGTCTCCTCAAAGTAAAAGGTGTAAGTCATATAATTTATGATACCTGACACAAGAATGGGAATGGACTAGAAAAATATAATGAAAGCAGCAAAATTATGACTGTGCTTAGCTGACATCATCAGATGATTGCAGCTCTAATTTCAGGGTGTTGCGTGGAGGAATGCACAATCAGTCTTCTGTCCTTACTCCCATTTTCTTTAGAAATTCAGACTTTGTTCTTCTGACAGCTTTAATAACAACCAAGTATTTGCCCTTGGTGTTGTACAACTGAAGGGGTCAGCAGTGGTATCTCCTCAACAGACCAATTTCTTAATTACAAATTTAAACTCATGTTCTAAAAGCAACCAGCTCAAATTTGTGCTCTGTTCTTTTTCTGTACAGTTCTTGTATTGTTACAAAGAATCTGTAGTAGATCAAGTTAGTAGTAAACCATTGTAGTTTTGTGGCTCTTCTCAATGTCAACAAGAGCAATTCTTTGAAGTTTAAAAATATAAAAAATTCCAAGCAGCAAAAATTAAAGTAGTTCCAAAAGAAAAGAAAAGGCAAAACTAAACAAAACAAAACAAAAAGAACCCATGGTATTTGTTTTCTTACACTATACCATCCCAATGTTAACATTAGCATTGCATTGGTCTGAAGATATGACAAGATTTTATATCATAAATGTAAAGCTAAAATTCCAATCCACCTAATTCTTTTTACATCTGGATAACATTAAGGGCATTTTTAATAGGATGATACTGTTAGGACTTACAAAAGCACGGCACTGCAGTGCAGCAGGCATTCTACAGAGCTGAACACAGATACTTCTGTTTCCCCATCTACCTTCTGCCCAAGTAAAGTGAGTCTCAGTACATTTCAGGCCCCAATACAACAAGACAACGTAGAACTTTTCCTTCATATTGACTAAATTTCATGTAATTTAGAATACAAGATATTGTGCCCAGACCTTTCTCAACAGAACCCCAATCTCCTTGAGTGCAGCTCAATTAACATTATAGCTAATGTTCAGACTGTTATGTATCTTAATAAAGACTTTCTTTCAATTTTGCATCTTTAATAATTTTCCCAAGGGAAAAAAAAAGCTCTTTGAAATTTTTCATTTAAAATCTGTAATTCTCAAAATTCCTTTACCTGATCTACCTCTATTTATCTAGCTGCAAGATATAACATATGAGCTAAACTCACACTTTAAACAAAATGTAAAGTGGCAAAATCATCTCTCAAAAGGAAAAATAAAGGCCTATCATAATGGGCTCTTAATTAATTTCTGAGGAATATGCATTAATATACATTCCCAAATTACATTAACTGTGACTTGCATGAGGCCTAATTCAATCCATACAGAGCAGTGATTATATTCATGAATGAGAAGGTATTCAAGACTTCATGCTACCCCTGTATTTATGTCAAGAATTCATGCTTTATTTACTACACAGCACTCAAACTCTTTTTTAAGTACCTGAATTACTAATTTCCTTATGAGTACTCAATACTGACATGGGGAACCAATTCACAAGCAATAATGTATTGTATGTCATACACCTGTATCATAGGCAATCACATTATTCTTATTTTATACAACAGGAACTGAGAACACCATCTGGGTCTGGATCAAGTTCCGGAAGATCAGGGCCTTGAAAAGTTGTATCTCCTGATGAATAAGGTATACTGAAAAAGTTAGCAGAGGTCAAACATTCATGTTCAGACCTCTCGCAGATGAGGATTTATGAGTTTAACCTGGAGTCACCAGCCAGATTACAGGACTGGAGGAAGTTTCATTTGTTGCTGAATCCAGTAAACTTGCTAGTTTAGGAATAAAACTGATACAGGAAGGTAAGAACGGTTTATCATTTATTCTGGCTCAAGTATGGCTTTCTCTTAATCCTAATGTTATGTTCACTGCTGGGTGCAGTGAAGTCGAATACTCCAGGATAGGGATCAGTCGCAAAATGTGAAAACAGTTTGTATTTTGCAATAATCTGGGTAGGTGTTTCCAGGCTAATATTAGCCCATTACTACTCAAGTTGTATATTGAAAAAGTCGCAACAATTTATTTTCTTGCCAGAACATAAAAACCACAGGGGATGAGGAAATGCAGGTACAAGGGGTAGAGGTGGGGGCAAGATAAGGTAGCTGTGGCAGTTGATGATCAGCAGATTCCTTTAATATGGAAATTAAGGTTAGTATTGGAACAGGGGGTAAACTAGTTAAGTCAGTTGGTTGATCCTGCAAAGCCTTATAGCCTGGCATAAGGATAATGGTTGGAAGAGAGAAGCTGCCCCTCTCATTTCCTCTGCAAGGTCTCCACAGAACTAAAGCTGCTTCTTTTAGTTATCCTTTCAGTAATTTTTTTTCTTTTTATTTGTAGGTTGTGGGCTTTTTATTTGCAACTGTTGTTTTCCTGACATATCTAAACATTTAAATATACTACTCAGAAAAAACATTTAGTTCATACTTCAATATCCAATAGGAGACTATCATAAAAATAATATACTAATTTCACTGTTTGACAAAATCAAATTAAAAGGTTTTTAAGTACAGATTTCTCCGAATTCACTTCTCTTCACAGTTCCTGTAAACAATTACTCATGATTTTTCTTTCTACTTCAGCACACCTACTATTGCAGAAACCGTTGAAAAGCAGCTCTTTCATTTGGACCAGTCTAAAGCTTGCTTGAATTAGCAGGGAATTTTCCATGGACATCATGGAATGTGAATAATAACAACAACTACCTGTTTCTTCTAATTAAGTTGAAATTGGTTTGAAAACAGTTTATCAATGTACTGAAAGTCTTGCAAGAGGCCAAATAGCGGAGAATATAAAAAATATATTACATGTTGTGTAAACATAGATCATGGAAGCACAATAAATCCCTAGCTTTTTAGTGTTTCTGAAGAGTCATAATACTTCTTTTTTTTTTCTGCCCAGTAACCTGTTTCAGATTTAGCTATTTATAGATACATCCTGATCTAGCCATCTTTCTTTAGGATCATTTAGTATTGTCACATGGTCGTTGGAAAGCACCACTAACAATACATTTAAGTATGAAATATAAATTTGTATTTCTATAATGTAAATAAAACTCATGTAATGAGTTAAAAATACCATCAAATGAATGGGCTTAAATCAAGAAAAAGAAATTTATCCAAGTAAAAACTCCACAAAGAGTTAAAACAGAGATATATAGCATAGCTAGCATCAGGAATTAAAATAGAGGTAGTCCCCATACTAACATCAAGTATTTTAATTTTTTTTTTGACTCACACACATGAAAATCTTGAATTTCCTTTGAGATGGTCGATGACCCCAAAATTTTGGGGAAAAAAGCTCTTAAAATTGTAATTTTATAGGACCACATATAAACTTTTAAGGGTTATAAATTATTTAATAGATAGCAAAACTATTCTTTAATTATTAACTTCACATTCCTTTTTGAGTGTTGTCATTTGATAACAAGTGTCTTGTAAATAGGAATTTGGAATACTACTGGAAAACATGGCATAACTCACTTTGTTAAAAAGTGCTAACCAAGTCACTGTATTTATTTTACTCTACATTTCTCTACAACTGCAGAGTAAGTGTACTTTAACAAACTCTGTACTGAATGGAAATACAATAATAATTCTGTCACAAAATAAAGCTGCAACTAAAAAGACAAAAACATTTTTGTTAAAAGAAAATCTGCTGACACTAAAGAGATTTTTCAAGATTAAAATTTTGTCTCTGCACCATTTACACTGCAGTTTGTTTGATGATATGAACTGCAGCACCTAACCAGTTGCTACCAATGAACATCATAATCACTATAATTAAACAAACAAAGCAACCCCAAATTAGGAAGAAATTACACTACCATTTAGAAAGTACTGCTATGTTCTAAATGAGTAATTATATTTAGAGATTGTAAATGAACTTGAGGTTGCCCTGAAGGGATGCTTTTTTGGATTATGGTGCCTGTAATATCACTAGTGTTGTGGTATTACTTTGCTACTACTGTGGTGATATTAACTTTGCCCCTATTGTGGCAAGAAAGCCTCCTAGTGTTCAGATTTGAAAGTGTAGACTTGAGGAGTGGGATGGGGACATCTGGGGAGAGTCCCATGAAAGTAGTTTGGAGGAAACAGAGGAATTGGAGGAAAGAAATGTGCAACCTCTCATTAAAACAGAAAGGCATACAGGTCCACAAGGTGGCAACCCCTGAACCACTGTCTATATGACTCCCTGGACAGGACCCGAGCTTAGCAAACTTCAGGCTAAGTTTTCGTGTAAGCTGGGTGAAAATGAAACTGAGTATTTGTGGAGGATTTCTTTAACAGGGGAGATTGAATTCTGTTGAGTAATGACAGGCGGGAGGGTTCTGGGGTCCCAGAGTGTTTTGAAGTGACAGACCAGTCAATAACATCTCAAATGGCTTACTGGGCTGGGGGTGTGGACCCTAAGGAGAGGGGGGAACCTGCTACCATCAAGGTGAAGGGATTGTTGGAACTGGCAGAGGGAGTACAAAAGGCAGCTTGCATTCAGGTGATGTATGAGAAGGGGCGGTACATAATACCAACTGCTGTGCCAGTGGATCCCAGCCACCGTAGACCTCTTATTAGAGAACTCCTGTATGCCTTAAAGATCCATGTCAAGGCCCTTAGACAAAGGGTGCAAAGGGCCATTGAATGTAACCAGCGAAACCCTTCGACCCCTGTTATGCATGTGTTAACGTGGACGGAAGTGTTGTATGATCTGGTTGCTTGTGGGCACGAGATGGGACGGACTGACCCGAGTGGTGGCGTGGACAGAAATCAGAAGGTTTGGCAAGTTAGTCAGAAACTCCATCCTAAGCAGCCTCCTCATAGAGAGTTTGAACCACCCCAGGACAGGTCAAGTCGACCTTATGATTCAGGAAGGAATGATCTCTGGCAGAAGGCATTGGCACTGGGTGCACCCCTGGCAGTGTTACACAGGCAATCCATGGACAACATCCATAAATTGCTGGAATTGTTGGAGGGGAAAACCAAGAGCAAAGGGAAATGAATGCAACCATACTCCCTCAGGAAGGAAATTTAACCCTTTTGCGGTATCAAGAAGGAGTTGAGAGAGTCAAAAACCTAGAAGATCTGGTTTGCGGGTTGGGCCACCCACTGTGGAAGGTGAACTCCTACCAATGGTCTGTTAACAAGGAGCCTTATATACCTATCCCTGTGAGTCCTAGATGCATAAGTTTAGAATTTTTAATTGATACAGGGGTCCAAATTAGTGTCTTAAACAGGCAACAAGCCACTAAGTTAGGACTTAAACCATCAAGGAAGATTATAAATATAGTAGGTGTGACGGGGCTGGTAGAAGAATGTCCCATAGTGCGAATGCAGTTTTGGCTATCAGGGGAAAAGAGGATGACAGCTATGAAGGTGGCTTTAAGTCCTTATAAAGGAAATATATTGGGGTTTGATGTTTTGGCAGGTAAACAATGTTTTTTACCAGATGGCATACTGTGGAGCTTTGGAGGTAGAAGGACAGGGGTGACTCATGTAAGAAATTTGCAGGTTGCTCCTTTATTACTGCAATCTAAAGTAACCTGTGTCTCTCAATATCCATTGCCATCTGCTGCCAAACAGGGTATTTTAGAGGTAATTAATGATCTTGAAAAAAAGAGAGATTATAAATTATACACATTCCCCTTATAATTCTCCAGTCTGACCAGTCCACAAACCAGACGGGGGGTGGTGGCTAATGATCGATTATTGGAGACTGAATAGTAACACCCCACTTTTATCAGCTGCTGCCCTGAATATATCATCAATAGTGACAGCAATGCAGGCAGCTGCTCATCCATGGATGGTTGCTTTAGATGTTAAAGGTATGTTTTTTATGATTCCCCTAAGGGACAAGGATAAGCCTCAGTTTGTCTTTACCTGGGAAAGGCAAAATACACCTTTAATCAACTCCCAAAAGGATATAAACATTCCCCCACTATTGCTCACAATCCTTTGGCCAAACTTCTCAACACTGTGGAGGTGCTGTCAGGTGTCCATATATATCAGTATATAGATGATATTTTGGTTGGTGGAGATACTAAAGAATAGATAGGGCTGAAACCATTTGGGACCTGTTAACTAAGAATGTGCTAGATATTCTGGCCTCTAAATGTCAAGGTCCTGGGCAAGAAATTAAATTTTTAGGAGCGTGGTGGGTGGCTGGAGCAGTTGCGGTACCTGATGATACTCTGTAAGTTATTGGAAACAGGCAAATTCCAAGTAGTAAGGCAGAATTACAGTAGCTGCTAGGTACACTGGGATACTGGAGAAAGCATATACCAGGGTTTTCATAGAATCATAGAATCATTCAGGTTGGAAAAGACCCTTGGGATCATCGAGTCCAACCATCAGCCCTACTCTACAAAGTTCTCCCCTACACCATATCCCCCTAACATCTCATGCAAACGACCCTTAAACACATCCAGGGATGGTGACTCCACCACCTCCCTGGGCAGCCTATTCCACTGTCTAACCACTCTTTCTGTGAAAAATTTTTTCCTAATGTCCAGTCTAAACCTTCCCTGTTGGAGTTTAAAGCCATTCCCTCTTGTTCTGTCACTAATTACCTGTGAGAAGAGACCAGCACCAACCTCTCCATGATGTCCTTTCAGGTAGCTGTAGAGAGTGATGAGGTCTCCCCTTAGCCTTCACTTCCTCAAACTAAACAGTCCCAGCTCCTTCAATCACTCCTCATGGGATTTATTCTCCAGGCCCTTCACCAACTTCATTGCCCTCCTCTGCACTCACTCCAGCACCTCGATATCTCTCTTATATTGAGGTGCCCAAAACTGGACACAATACTCCAGGTGTGGCCTCACCAGGGCAGAGTACAGGGGGACTATCACCTCCCTACTTCTGCTGGTAAATCACTTTTTCAGTGATTCCTCATCCTTTATACTATTTGCTTCAAAAAAACCAGAGTGGGATTGGACTTTACAGCACACAGAGGCCTTGAATATTTTAAAGGATGAATTTAAGATCTAGCAGAGGTTGGGGCCCTTATACCCACAGGATCCGTTGAGGGTGGAGTGGGGATTAGCAGAACATGCCTCCTATTGTGATATGTTTCAAAAGGGACCACTGGGACCAGCTAGATCGGTGGTATTTTCTTCTACTTCATTTAAGGAAACTGAACAGTGGTATTCAGAGTGGCAGAAGGGACTCCTCTCACTTACTAGGGCAGTTAAGGAAGAAGAGAGGTTACGTACCATGCAAGATATTGTAGTACAAAGCCCTTTTCTTCTTTTAAATTCAATTCTTAAGGGATGACCTCCCTGTGGAGGGGTAGCTCAGAAGGCCACAGTACATAAGTGGTATACTTAATTAGAGGGAGTTTTGTCAGGTCCTGCAATTAAGAGGAGCTCCAGTTAAAATCTCCAAGCTCCAACCTCCTATAAATCCAGACTTGGCTTTGCTAGGCCAACCCTATAAACCTTCCCCAATCAAGGAGATACGTGGATTGACTATAGATTCAGACTCACAAGGAGTGTGGTTTACTGATGCATCTGCCTGTCGAGTGGGATTGAAATGGCAGTATAAAGCAGGAGCTTTGGAAATTGGTACCAGTAAATTATAGAGGAAGGAGAGGGTGTTGCGCAGGTGGGAGCTGCACGCTCTTTTGATGGCAGCAGAGAATGGTGCCACTGTGATTTACACTGACTCCTGTGCAACTTATAAGGGTGCTACAGAATGGCTATAACAATGGGAATCTAATCAGTGGCAAGTGGGCCGTACAATGGTTTGGAGAGCCAAGGACTGTCAACGATTGTTAGAAATAGATAGATCATGACCCCCGAAGGTGGGCTGAGTAAAGGACCATGCAAAAAATTGAACCCCTGCTGTGAGATAGAATCAACGGGTAGATCATTTGGCCCAAATCACGGTAGTTGACAGTGATAAAGAAGATTAGGACCAGTTGGCTGAGTGGCTACACATTAAACAAGGTCACTCAGGGAAAACAGATCTCTATTATGAGTGTCGGTCCTGGGGATGGCCCATGTCGATGAAAATATGTGAAGCAATTCTTACGGCTTGTCCACAATGTCAAATGGGGCTTAAGGCTAACCATTCAAATCAAGACCTGGCCCAGCATATTAAACACGGTAAGGCACTCTGGAGCACCTGGCAAGTTGATTATAATTGGTCCTTTGAAGCCATCTAATGGAAGGAGATATATCTTGGTGGGAGTAGAGGTGGTATAAGGATTAACTATGGCTACAGCTGTTAGTTACCAGATACCAGTCAGAGTTCGGCGAGGATGGTTTAGTATCTTGCCCATCCCTGAATGTATTCAAAGTGACAAAAGATCACATTTCACAGACACAGTGGTGCAAGACGGGGCACAAGGAGAAGGTATCAAGTGGGTGTTTCATACACCATATTATCCTCAGGCTAATGGCATCGTTGAGCGGATTAATGGTTTGATTAAGACACATGCCAATGTCTCACGACATAACTGGGACATACAGTTATCACAAGCAGTTTCTATTGTTAATAACCACTGAGGAAATTCAGGGAACCCAAAGATATGATCATTTTGCCCTGGTGATACTCCCGTATTTAACAATCACATGGGGCAGTTCCCATTGAAAATATATGCAGGCCAACTTACTATGGTAAAGTTACATTCCATTGGCATTGTGCCTATGAAATTTGTGCCTTAGTAAAGCCTAGAGATTTACGTGCCTGGGAGGTCTTAGATAAAGGTGGAAGAACTCACCATACTAGTGCCTGATGGATAATTCCTGGCTTTTAACTTGATGTCTGGGTTTTAATTCGAGGCCTAGCTCTGTTTTCTTTTAGGATCTTGAAGAAACAGATGGTTTCGGTATCTCTATTGCCAGTGGTGATGGTGATCCATATGGATAATCAAGACTTGGATGACAACGTGGTGGTAGATGAAAACTTTGCACTTTTTAGAAGAGTATGATTGAACTTGGTGCTATTAAGGGAGGAGAGTGTATGTATGTCTGAATTGCGTTAGGGCTACTTTAGGTCAACAAATGAAAGAAGTGGCAAAAGACTTGAGGGTAACTGTTGCGGTTGATTGGATATGTTTGAGTCTTCCTTGTTAGAATGCTTAATTAGCTTCCTTCAGTTTTGATTATAATAGATTATATTGGCGCAGAAGTAGTGAAGTCCGTGTTAAAGTCTGGGGTTTTTGAGATTTGTTTGTATAATTATCTAGGAATGATGATCTACAATGAGCATTGAGACTCACCGGGACTGCGGTGAGACCTCCCTTTTAACCTTGGAGGCAAGAGGTGACTGCACCAGCACTTCAAGGAAACCTGACAAATCATGACTGTGGTCATGGGGTGGATTGTGTGGTAGGTGCACCCACCCGATGAAAATAGGGTTTCTTGGCTGCTGAAGTGTAACATCTATTGATTGCCTTTTTCCGTGCTGTTGTTCTCAGGGCTTTACAGTACTTGGAGCCCTCAGCCAATGGGAGCCAATATTGACTATGGATCGGATTTGGCTTGGGTATAAATGGAGTACCCTGGGGGAGCCATTTTGAGCTTATCCTCCCTGGAGCAGCATGCTGTTGTCGAGGACTCTCCCCTTGGGTCGGGACGCCACCCAAGGAAACTCCTTGAGGTTCCTATGAGTCAGAACACTGCTCTAAAAAGTTCCTTGAGGTTGAGAGCCCTCATTTTTTTTAGGTGAATGACAGCGTTTTGGGTTGTTATTAAACCCTAGGAAATGGTGATATTCTCCTCTCACAGACATTCCAATCTGCCATTGTATGTTTGCAGAGTGCTAGTTAATTGTATTGACAATAAATTTTTATTTTTTGGTTGTTGTTTATTTGAGAGCCTGCACAACATCAAGTTATGTAGTATTGTCAGCAATGGATACTGGAGCAAAAGGAAATATTTCTGGTTTATACCTCAACCTGGTGCCACACTCCTAAAGGAGTTTGCCTGTCTGTTCTACAGAAAAGAAAGGAAGCTTGTTATCTTTCAAAACATTCTTTTCCCATAACCACTTTATAAGCTTACTTCTACTTAATGGAAAAGTGCCTCTACTGAAGGATTATTTTGGGGTGGGAAATGGCAGAAATAGGAAAGAAGGTGGGTGAGAAAGGACAACATAATTATCAGCAAATAAATTCTAATAGATTTGTTCTTTTACATGCAATTCAACCAGATAGAAAGCTGTAGTCAGTGAGCAGAACAACTAAAGATTTAATGCTGTAAAAGGATCCATTTCAAATGTGCCAATGTTTGTTTTATTATCAGTTGTAATCTGCTAAATTGTTATGACAGGTGTAAGTCACAAGCTAAGACATCCTTCTTAAAACAACAATTGTGGGCCTTTATTGTTCACAATGAATATCAAGGTTATTGTCCAGCTCAAATAGAAGAAGAGAGTTTCCATCAGCAGATGTCAAAATAGATAAACAGAGATCTGACATGTACTTGTAGAACTATCACCTGCGATCAGTGGTGCAATGAGAGCTTTATGGTGAAAATGGCAATGTACTGAATCGTGCTCTGCACTCCAAGTATTGCTCAATTGAATACGATAAACATATGTCTTTCTGCCACGCAGCGTTTATTGCTGTAGTTAGTTATACAATGATCTGACTAATACATGTGCAAATTCCTTTCTTTCTGTGTAGGTATATCCATATTCTGTTTAAGCACACTACCATAGAATTTTCCAGTGAAAGTATACATTTTTAATTGATGCTATAGACATGACAGGAGAAAAGAAGATGGGAATTCCCTACCATGAAAACCATTCACTTGTCCTATGGTAAGATGGATATATCTAATAACAAATTTTCTATGGTTTCAGGATGTCTACAACAAATGTTTATCTTTATGTCAACTGCTTTTTAAAATAAATAAGCATTGCAAAGGCACCTATTCACATCTTTCCAGTATTTGGTAGAGTATCACTCTATTAAAAATCACATTATTTGTAACTACAGTAAAATATATTCATGCTGCTTAAGATAACACAGGTGCAGGATCCAGAAGCAGAAGATACCCTGAAAAAAAACAAGGGAAAAAAACAAAGCCTAGGTGTGGGTAGACAAAAGCCTGCAATGATTTATTCCCAAATGTAAACAGCCCTGTGAGGGCAGGAGGGAGAAATGAAAGAAAACAGGGAGGAAGAATTATTTATATTTAAGTTTACATGGAATAATTTAGTTTGGTCTGGGACCTTGTTTAATCAGATCTTTCTTTTCTGTGTATTGATGAATACCTCTTGCCTGTATTTCTTTTTGACATGTTCTAGATCTCCCTAAGTATCTTGGTAACAGTTAGTTCCCCTAAAATTATTATTGGTTCCTTCTAGATTTTCATCTAATTATCTGTACAGATAAGTGATATCACCACAAGCACCACACTCACTGTTTATTAGCCTTTTTAACACACTTTGCAGTTTGCCCTAGGCCTATTTATGAACAAAGGAATTTCACCATGAAATCCCCAAAGCACAGCTAGCATAAAATATCTTTTGGGTCTTGTGTTCCTTGAAGTATCAAGACTTCTCACTGTTTACCACTATGAGTTTTAGAAAATATTTCTAAAAGTGACTCTAAAAAATAATCTCTTAAGAGCTTTTGAAAGTGTTAAATGTCTCAATTAAAATTCTCAAATAATTAAAAATGTCTTAGTTAAGCATATCAGTTTTCAAATAAAAACTACTTAACAATAAATATAGACACAGTTAGTCAAAAGAAACAGCACTATATTCTCCCCAAGCAAATAAGCCAGTAGTTCTGAAAGGAAGATAAATTATAAAGCAAAAATTCCCATGCCTTTCATTAGCAAAAAGTTTTCTTCCTTGCGGATTATCTGATGTCTAACATAATAGCTGCTTTTTCCTCTGCAGTGCAGACATTGGTGTCTCTCCTCTACTGACACAGAACCTAAATATTTTTAAGACTTGCATCACTAAGAATAAAAATGGCTAACAGGATCAAAAGTTAGCAATGTGGAGTAGAGGAGATTACAGATACAAAAACCATTTTTGCTAGCTTCATTTAAGAAACCTGACCAAAATTTACAAAGGCATTCCTATCATTATACAGAGTAAGGAAACTTTTAAACCTCTTTTACTATGAGAATAAAAAACTCTCTCAGAAAACATTTATTAAAATTAGGGTTTGAGAAAGATAAAAAGGTACTTCATTTTACAACACACACTATTAACAGGCATTATCCTTCATGTAAGCCAGAGTACAAAAAAAAAGTCTCATTTTGTTTATTTAAAACTTATATGGATAAGAAACATGAGAGATTACATACATATTCATCATTATTAATTACAATTAGCAAGATTTACTACTGTGTTTTTACATAATATTATGTAAAGAATTATTTGACTGTCTTTGACTAGAAACTTCCCCAACATGGTACTTACATAACTTGATATATCTGTTCTGTTCAAAACCGCACTATTAATGGAGCTGTCATCCACCCTTTAACAAAGGGTATTTGTATACTAAGCCTCAAGGTTTATCAAGATCAAGTACACTAAACAAGATCTACCTCTCTCTTAATCAGAGCACTGAACTGAACTGTTCAACTTGTTATTTAATATTTCAGGCTTTCCTGGACAATAACATGCATAAAGTAAATTATTTACAAATGGATATATAACTGAAGAGAAAAATCAAGAACTCAAAAGTAGCTGCTGGAGACACTTTTAATACAGTACAATAGTTGGTCTAGTCCTAGTTTATCTGTTATGTTTCAAAAAAAAAGGGTCTTGCTGAGTTTCCTATCGTCAGTGTATAGTGGAGGATGGAATTGGTTCAGCACCACAATGAAAAAGAAGAGCAATGCAGTCTTTTGATTGCAGAGGATAATCTATAAACACAGGGAACAAAGTTGACCCTCGATGTGATCTCTGTTCACCTCTGACAAGGGATGGCAATCTAGAGATACCATTATAGGGTACAAAACAGCTTTTAGGAAAGGTTCCTAAAAGAAAACATTCTTCTATTCAGCCATGTTGCCATAGAAACAGAACCAATCAAGCCTGTTCACAAAGGCTTTTATGTCAACTTCTGTTAGCAAACTCATATAAAAAGTACAACTCAAACTAAATTAACATGCCAGTCATTAAGCTATTAAGATAGGTAAAAGAAGATAATCGTTTACAAACAAATGTATCACATCTTGCCTCTTAAATACACAGCTTTTAAGGTGTAAATCAGCTTATTCCAAGGGTTTACTGCTCACTGCTATAGTTCAGTCATATTTTCATCTAATCTGAGAGGGTTTAATTTATATAGAATGTTGTCCCCAAATCCACTGAGTTACAAGCTATACATTTTTTCTCCTGTTTCCTCCTCCCACGCATTAAAGCAAGGCTGTATCACGTTCCATCATCTTTGTAAACTTCATTCCCTCAGAAAGCATCTTTCATCAAAAGACTTCATTTAAAAAAATACATTTACTGAGGAAGTTTACATCCACCCCATCATTTCTTTAAAGTATTGATTCTGCAGAAAGCTCACAGCAACTACTACCACTGCATAAAGTGCTATAAAAGGGCACAATGAAAATGGACTTCCAAATTAAAACATGGCAAATTTCCTGTAACTCCCCACCTAGTGTACAAAAGATATTATGGGCACCAGAATCTGGATCTTGGTATCTAACATCAGAGATGAGTTTTATGTCTGTGGCATTCTTGGATGAAGATTAAAACTCATGCAGGACTAATAATAAACTGCAGATTTCATGTTGCTATACAGACTACTGCACATTAAAGGAGAGGGTTTCTACAAAACAGACAAGAATCTCTGCTTTCTTTAAACTGTTAATCCCATCTAGTTGTCTAGTTTCACTCAAAGCATACTACGGAATTGTTTCAGTTCTGGTCTCTGAAAGAACAAACTACATTTACACTATGCAAAAATGCTCCAGAATTTCCCTTTCTATTCCCTTCACCCAATCCAAAAAGTTTTAACAGTTATCATCACAAGTACCGTACCAAAACAGAGCAATTTTAGGTACATCCTAAATTCTCTGTTGGCTTTTGGAAACAAAAATGTAATTAATTTTTGGAAATTAACTTAATTAGTTAATTTTTTGAAATTAACTTTATTTCATTTCTTTTGAGCTATAAAAGATTGAGTTTCATGCTCCTGGTCTGATTCAAACAAAGCACGAACCTGAAGCAAATTCACCCACACAGCAAATGAATGCTCTGCTCCCAGTAGGCTAAGGATCTTCACACTGGGACGTTTTTTGAAAAACTTATAAAATTACGGATTTAGTCTTTGTATTTCATTTCTGAAACGTCAAAAAAAAAAAAAAAAAAACAAAAAAAAACAAAAGAAAACCAAACACCAGTATAAGGAAAATACTCCTTCACCAATATTTAAAACTACAAGTAATTTATTTAAAATTTATAAAACTCAGAGTTTCTTTTTTTCAGGATTTTTTTTAGCATTTTTTTTAGGAAACACCAGAAAACTGAGGTTCATCAGTTACAAAGCAATTTAAAAAGTAGGTTTGACAATGTACTCCTCTTCACAAAGACTCAATTCAAGCAAAAGTCACAGACTTTGTAATCTGTAGATGGTTTGCAGTGATTCCCATGTTTATACATGAAATCTATAAATTATAGTTTGCTGTTTCTGACTTTGAAGCAGGTTATCAAATGTGCAGCTTAAATTGTGAGGATGAGCCTACTAATTCTACTGCTAAGGGTGCTGTGCCGTACATCTGGAATTCCAAACGTGTTTTATATTATTATAGTTCCAGAAACCCCTAAGCCCCAAGAAAGCAATCCTGGGGTCACGTCTCCTTTTCCTGTTGGCAAGATGGAGCTCAGGTTCTGCAGTTTCTACTAAAGCCTCAGCTCCACATCAGAAACTGACAGCTTGAGTCTAAGTGATCCCCACAGTCCAGAGTACTTTGCTTACCCACTCCAGGACAGTCTGAAAGTAAAAAGATGAGGCTTTGAATTCAACTATATTAAAAGATGAGGCTTTGAATTCAACTATATTAAAAGATGAGGCTTTGAATTCAACTATATTTTTACAACTTAAAATGTATTTATGTTGTTTTATAAATAACATGGCAATTTACAAATGGTGTAAAAGCAAGAGAGGTAGGGTACTTTTCCCAAAAGTTTATAAAATTATGGGTAAATTAGAGCTCATACTATGATATCCTCCATTACTTTGAAAAAAGAAAAATTATCTAAACTCATACAATCAAGATAACTCTGATCCCCAAATGAAGTCTACCAATAGCTGAATTACTCAGGGCACTCCCCAGCCCCCTAGTCAATGTTTCCACAACAGTGTTTTTTCCAGAACTCCCAGCATGGGACTCTGTTTCTCCTGGAAAACAAGCAGGCCTCTTTCCTTTACACAAGTAATGGTTTCCCTGTAATTATTCCCTTTTCCTTGCCTTATGATGATCTTTGACTTACCAACACCTTTCAAATTGTACACTGGCCAGCAGTCAAAAGCTTTTCCTTTGCTATTTCAAATTTGGCCAACCATTCTTTAGCAAAGAAATATGCAGAAACATGCTCATTTTGATGATGTTTGTACTTCAGATGAAACAGAAATTGTTTTATCAATTAAAATAAATTCACCTACCCCTGGACTACACTCAATGATATTATAAATACCTAGCTTTTCCTCCATGCCTTTCTACCAGTTTCCAGCTCCTGACACAAATAGAAGAAAAAAGTGGAGAAAATCTTTTTCCATCAAAACTTATATATTCCCACTTAAAAATAGTTCACCATTAAAATTTATAATTAAATAATATCTTGAAGACATTTGAAACAGGTCACATTTGATTTGCAGAAGAGAGATTTAAGAATCATACAAAATTGAAGATACACATACAAATACTCTGATGACAGCACAAAAGACACGTATGACACTGGAGAGAGGAAAGAAGAGTACCTGTAGGTCACAATTTTGAACAGAGGAAGATCTAATGATCTCTGACACCCAGGAATAATTTCGTTGTTGTTTGGAATAGAAGGGCGAGACTGTTCTCTAGATTATCAGCTAATATTTTTAAATAGCAATAATTTAAAAATACTGAGAATAACTTTCAAAATGTATTATGTATATACATCCCTCTATGATCCACAGAACCAGAATTAATCAGTTACCTTACTCTGCACTTGATTTTGTGCACAACAAAAGCTGGTGGAATGTTATGTATCTAACCTAGCTTTCATTTTGTTCCTTTTTAAAATTATGTGCTTTAGAAGCACGTTTGTCAAAATCTTACCTGTAACAATTAAGCCAAATTTCTTTTGATACAGCACAAATATTCCACCCAAGTACTATTTGCCTTTATTCAGATGATAATGCCTAAAACCTAAACTGACTGGGTCCTATGATATTTTTACAAAAATTATCCCTAATGATGACATAAAAAGGCAAAAACTCTGGAATAACCTGTTATACTTGTGAAAACCTCCATAAAATGGATATTTATTTCATTAGTTACAATACTGAGATAAAACACCCTGACAGTCAGTTAAACTTTTTCAGAGTTTTTATGTCTTCTTACAAAAAAGTTTAAGACACTTTTCTTTTGGGGCCTTTTTCTTTATGGATTAGATTAGATAATTTTTGTTATAACAGGCAAAACCTTCTAGCTGACTGCCTGAACCTTCTCTATTTTAATGCCAATTTTTTCCTAACCCTCTGGTCTTCTGTTACAATAAAGACTTGTTTAACAGGTGTGGGTATAGCAGCTAATATTTCAGATACTTGCTTAGCATACACACTTCATAATCTCTTCTAAATTATTTAAACTACAGCTGACATTTACATGAAGTAGCATGTGGCTAGAAGCTTGCTCAGTCATTTCTTTGTTATTAACACCAGCGGTAAATTTGGTTCACTACATTTGGTTTAGTTTGTCCTTTTCAGGCAAAAATCCACCTGGAAGTGCCATGCTAAAATTCTGTTATCTGGGAGGCAAAAGTTGGACTAAAAAAATAAAGCGTATAGATTAATTCTCTTCCTCCTAGAGGTTTTCCCATCTTCAGGACTGTCAGCTCTACAAGCAGACGTACAACACATCAGAACCCAACAGAAAACATTTGCAAAGCAGTACATTGATAAAATATTGTTACAAATTGTTTCCTTTTTGAACCTTTGCTCCTAGGTATCCTCAGAGCTATCAAATAATCCAAGTTTTGACTGACTGTCCTGAATCTCACAGGCAATATTTCTTTTTCCAAACTATGTCAGGATGTACGTTTCTTTTACTATACTGTTCTCATTTGCTGGGAAGTTCTTGTTGGTTTAATTTTAGTCATTAACAAAGCAGAAGAACCAGGTTATGTTTTTGTAGTTAGAGTAATATTTACCCCAAAACATGTCAATGATAAAATAGCTGTTGCTTGGATGACCAAATTGGCCCATTTTGTCTCTCTCTCTCCCACAAGAATGTCTTTATTCTCTTGATCTGCTGACTGCAGGGACAAACACGGAGAATAGTAACGTATCTGTGAAAATCAATTGTGCAGGTGGAGGAGAATTAAGCCAGGATTTCCTGCTTCTGTTCCTGAAGGAACACTGACAAGCAGCGGGAAAGATGAAAGTTCAGCTTTTAAGTCAAAGAAGCTCAGATATACCAATGCAAGACAGAAGTCCTACTAGGACTAAGAATATGTGTCTGAGTCACAGCAAAACTTCTGCCAGCTCCCGTTGGACCATTGTTCTAAACATGAGATCTCCTGCTCTACAAAAATAACATCTCAATTCAAGCTTAGGTTCATTCATTATTGTAACAAGTCTGCCTGGGACAGAGAGACAGAGTTAGTTTTCTTCACAGCAGACCATATAGTGCAGTGATTTGGACCTGTGACTAAAACAGTGCTGGTAACACACTTGTGGTTTGGCTGTTGCTGAGCCATACTTGCACAGGGACAAGACCTTCACTTTTCCACACTCTGCCCTGCAGCAAGTAGGCCACAGTGGCCAAGAAGCTGGGAGGGACACAGCAGAGACAACTGACCCCAAATGAATGAAGAGATAGTTCATGCCATATAACATAATACTCAGCAACAAAAATTGAGAGGAGGGTTTTCTGGGGGGAGGTGATTGCCTTAGCATTGCTTTTGGTTTTTAATTCCTATTCCCTTCACTTATTAAACTGTCTTTACCTTGATACAGAATTTTTCTCACTTTCACTCTTCCTATTCTTTCCCCCAGATCACTGGTGGGGTAGAAGAGTGAGGAAGAAGCTGTTTGATGCTTAGCTGCTGGCCAGGGTCAACCGTCAACCCACTTCCATTATAAAGTCCAATAAATCTTCACAAGGGGGGAAAAAAAAAAAAAGAAAAATAAACCAAACCAAGCAAACAAACCAAAACTGTGCACTCTTTAGAAATTAAAAAACCTACCACTGTAAAATATAATTTTTGAATCAGTGTTTATTGAAGGCAAGAGATTTTCCATGAAAACTCAAAGAAATAACTCAAGGTAGAAGTGAATATTCTTTTATACAAAATAAATAAATTAAGTGAACTAACATTTTGGAAATGACAGGCTCTAGATCCCATTCAGCTGAATATAACAAAGCAGATACCAGAATGTACATGATCAGCCTAGCAGTGACTTAGCTTTGCTAGAAATGAAGAAGCTTATGGAGTCTGCTTTCTAATATCACACAACATCACATCAATATTAAGTAAACAACTGCACTGTAATGCAACTACATCTTGTCCTTTATTCCACGAGACAAAATAAAAAACCTGCAGCTAAATTATCTATAACGATGTATTTAATCAACACAACTGGACTTTGTTACTGACAGTGTGACTGTGTGAATGAATTCTGAGGTCTTTGTACATACAAAGAGTTTCTACAAAAGGCAAATGAAAGCAAAGATCTAATAAAAATTGAAAGCGGTATTATATATGATGTGGAAGCATTAAACATCCTCTCTGAGTTCTCTATTGCAAAGAGAGCTGAGGAAGTAAGGAAACTACCTTGATTATAATATATATTATTTCTATTCCCAAAGCTATTATCATTTATTCACATCACAAATCAACTTTCAGGAACAGTTATACCCTTTCCAAACCAAATGATAAATGTAACGCCATTTCTGAAAACTCTTCTCTGAATGAAGACTCTATGGTAACAGCTAGTGCTTTTCTTGTATATTTCATTGACCCAAGACATCGTATCAACCAACATGCTTGAAAGCGATGCCATGTATACTACAGATTGAAATGTATGACAACATGCAGAGGCTACAAATTGCTTTCAAATCCCAGCTAGATGACAAATATTTTGGTTCTCAAGTTAATCCAAAAACAAAGATGCCATTGGTTTCAAACTAGAAACCAGGGTCTCAAATAACTGAGGCACCTGAAAGAAGACTGTAAATATTTTGAAAAACCATTTTAATCAGAGATAATCTCTCCAAATTTCGTAGGTGTTGGACCACAGAAAAATAGAACAGTGAAATTTATTTCATATATGCTGAAGAAATAGGTAATAATTCAAGCTGATTGTGAAGAACTGATAGAAAATGCCATATACATGCTTGTGATGAACTGTGTAAAAGTGTGAATATTTTAATAAACCACCAGAAAATATGTGATAAATAGCACTGAAAAGAAACATAAGCAACTAATCAAATTATTATAAAATACTTTAATGTGATTTCTAAAGCTTCTTGAAAAATTTAAGACCCTTTAAACAGCTGATAGAGATGAAACAGTTGCTTTTTAATGAAAAAGAACACTGTGTAAAGCTAATCCTTCAGAATTAATGCAACTGAATGCAATCAGATTTCCCAAGAAACTAAGAAATATATTATTTAATTATTTAAAATGAAAAAAAAAAAGGACTGGCTTATTCATCTGTGATTCCAAAAGTGGACATAATCATGTCACCAAATAATCGTTAAGAAATATGTTTCAGGTTGTGGCCATTGTCTCTGGTCCTGTTCTTGAGCACCACTGAAAAGAGCCCGGCTCCATTGTCTTTGCAACCCTCCCTTCAGGTATTTATATACAGTAGTAAGATTCCCCTGAGCCTTCCTTTCCCCAGGCTGACCAGTACCAGCTCTCTCAGCTTTACCTCAGAGGAGAGATGCTCCAGTCCTCCATCATCTTGGTGTCCCTTTGGTGGCTCTCTCCAGTATGGCCATGCCTCTCTTGTACTAAGGAGCCCAGAACTGGACAGAGTGCTCCAGGTATAGGGTATAGGGGTCCAGGAAGGCTGGACACTCTTTAAGAAGGAAGTCTTAATGGCTCAGGAGCAGGCTGTCCCCAGGTGCTGTAAGAGAAGCCAGCGCCAGAGACCACCCTGGCTGAACAGGGAGCTTTGGCTGGAACTCAGGGAGAAAAGGAGAGTTTACAGCCTTTGGAAGAAGGGACTAGCCACTCACAGTGATTACAAAGATGCTGTGAGGCTGTGCAGGGCGGAAATCAGGAGGTCTAAAGCCCAGCTGGATATTACTCTGGCTTCAGCAGGCAAGGACAACAAGAAATGTTTCTGTAAGTATGTGAGCAGCAAAAGAAAGACCATGGAGAGTATCCAACCCCTGCTAGACGCAGAAGGAAATGCGTCAGTGAGTGATGAGGAAAAGGCTGAGGTGCTTAATGGCTTCTTTGCCTCAGTCTTTAATAACAAGACTGGTTGTACTGAGGGAATCCAGCCTCCTCATCCAGAAGACAGAGACTGGGAGAACGACCCCCCCACAATCCAGGAGGAGATAGTCAGTGACCTACTGCATCACATAGACACACACAAGTCTATGGAACCGGATGGGAAACACCCGAGGGTGCTGAAGGAGCTGGGTGGGATGCTCGCCAAGCCGCTTTCCATCATTTAGCAGCAGTCCTGGCTGACCGGGGAGGTCCCGACAGATTGGAAATTGGCCAATGTGACGCCCATCTATAAGAAGGGTCAGAAGGATGATCTGGGAAATTACAGGCCTGTCAGCTTGACATCGGTGCCTGGGAAGCTGATGGAGCAGCTCATCCTGAGTGCCATCATACAACACGTGCGGGACAACCAGATGATCAGGCCCAGTCAGCATGGGTTTATGAAAGGCAGGTCCTGCTTGACAAACCTGATCTCCTTCTACGACAGGGCGACCTGCTTATTGGATGAGGGAAAGGCTGTGGATGTAGTTTACCTTGACTTCAGTAAAGCCTTTGACACCGTTTCCCACAACATTCTCCTGGTGAAACTGGCTGCTCGAGGCTTGGATGGGCACACGCTTTGCTGGGTAAAAAACTGGCTGGATGGCCGGGCCCAAAGAGTTGTGGTGAACGGAGTTAAATCTGGTTGGCGGCTGGTCACGAGTGGTGTCCCCCAGGGCTCGGTTTTGGGGCCACTCCTGTTTAACATCTTTATTGATGGTCTAGACGAGGGGATCGAGTGCACCCTCAGTAAGTTTGCAGATGACACCAAGTTGGGTGGGAGTGTTGATCTGCTTGAGGGTAGGGAGGCTCTGCAGAGAGATCTGGACAGGCTGGAGTGATGGGCTAAGGCCAACTGTAGGAGTTTCAATAAGGCCAAATTCTGGGTGCTGCACTTGGGCCACAACAACCCCCAGCAGCGCTACAGGCTTGGGGAGGAGTGTCTGGAGAGCTGTCAGTCAGAGAGGGACCTGGGGGTGTTGATTGACAGCCGGCTGAACAGGAGCCAGCAGTATGCCCAGGTGGCCAAGAAGGCCAACGGTCTCCTGGCTTGCATCAGAAATAGCGTGGCCAGCAGGGACAGGGAAGGGATCTTGCCCCTGTACTCGGCACTGGTGAGGCCACACCTCGATTCCTGTGTTCAGTTTTTGTCCCCTCACTACAGAAAGAACACTGAATTACTCGAGCGTGTCCAGAGAAGGGCAACGAAGCTGGTGAAGGGTCTGGAGCACATGTCATATGAGGAGCGGCTGAGGGAACTGGGGTTGTTTAGTCTGGAGAAGAGCAGGATGAGGGGAGACCTCATCGCCCTCTACAACTACCTGAAAGGAGGTTGCAGAGAGCTGGGGATGAGTCTCTTTAACCAAGTAACAAGCGATAGGACAAGAGGTAATGGCCTCAAGTTGCGCCAGGGAAGGTTTAGACTGGATATTGGGAAGCATCTCTTTCCAGAAGGGGTTGTTAGGCGTTGGAATGGGCTGCCCAGGGAGGTGGTGGAGTCCTCATTCTTGGAGGTGTTTAAGAGTCGGGTTGACATAGCGCTGAGGGATATGGTGTAGTTGGGAACTATCAGTGTTAGGTTAATGGTTGAACTGGATGATCTTCAAGGTCTTTTCCAATCTAGATGATTCTGTGATTCTGTGCTGTGGCCTCACCAGTGCTGAACAGAGGGGAAGGATCACCTCCCACGAGCTGCTTACAGCACTCCTCCTACTGCTGCTCAGGATACTGTTAAGTCTTCTCTGCAGCAAAGGAACATTGCTGGCTATGTTCAGCTTGGTGTCCACTGGTTCCCCACGGGTCTTCTCAGTAAAGCTGCTTTCCAGCCAGTCAGCTTCCAGCACATACAGTCCTCCCCAGGTAACTGATTCTGCAATTGCTTTTTTTGAGCTACATGAGGCTCTTCTTGACCCCTTTCTCCCACCTGTTGAAGTCTCTCTGAATGTTAGCACAGCCTTCTGACATATCAACCCCTCCTCCCAGTTTCGTACCATAAGCAAACTTACTGCAGGCACACTCTGCCCCAACATCAAGAACATTAATGACTATATTAAACAGGACAGGATCCTGTATTGAGTCCAGGGTACACTGCTAGTCACTGGCCACCAACTAGACTTTATGCCACCAAATACTATCCTCTGGCCCCAGCCTTTTAGCCAGTTTTCAGTTCATCTCACTGTGTGCTCATCCAACTCATACTTCTTCTCTAAGAGGATCTTTTGGAAGACAGTGTCAAAAATCTTCCTTCAGTCAAGGAAGACTACTTCTGGTCACTTTTTTGTTGTTCATATGCCTGGGAATGGTTCCCTGGATTAGTTGCTGCATCACCCTCCCAGGGATCGAGGTGAGGTCTGAGTGGCCTGTAGTTCCCTGGGTCCTCCTTCCTGCCCTCTCTGAAGGTAAGAATGACATTTGCATACCTCCAGCCTTCAGGCACCTTTCTCAATCACCATGATCATTCAGAAATTTTTAGAGGTAGCTATCAATGACATCAGCCAGCTTCCTCAGCACTTGTGGGTACAATAGCACCCACAGACTTAGGTATGTACAGTTTCTTTAACTATTCTCTAACCTGATCCTCTTCCATAAAGGGTAAGTCTTTCTTACTCCAGACTTTCTAACTGATCTCTGGGGCCTGGAATTCTTGAATGCTAGTCTTGCTAGTCAAGACTGAGGTGAAGAAGGCATTCAGTACCTTAGCCTTTTCTATGCTCTGTGTCACCAGGGCCCCTTCCCCATTCCAGCAGCAGGCCCACATTTCCCCTAGTCTTCCTTTTGTTCCCTGTGTACTTTAAGTCCTTCTTGTTCCTCTTGACATCCCCCACCAGATTCAATTCCAGTTGGGATTTGGCTTTCCTAATTGTGTTTGTGCATGCTCAGACAGTGACTCTGTATTCCTCTCAGACAACCTGTTCTTGCTTCCACCTTCTGTACACTTCCTGCCTATGTTCAAGTTTTGTCAGAAACATCTTGGTCACCCATGCAGGCCCATATTATCTCAGAAGTGAGGTCAGTTTCAGAGTTTTGACCATAAAACGTTTATGTGAATCTTTCAGGAATAGTTGTGTTACTTTGTTGTTAATGAACTTCTAAAACAATGCAGGTAAACATTGTCATTTTTCAAACCTATCCTCATCTTCTTCAGGAAACATAGGACAAAAACCACTTTATCATCAGTTCATAAAGCTTCAAACTTTTATCTGCTATATTTAGTGTTAAAATGCATTTGTCTTCTCGATAAAAAGATGTTGTATTATTTGTTTTTTCATCTACCTAGCATATGATCATAGGGCATTTTCTTCCTGATTTTAATACTTACATCTTTAAGTTTCTACAGCTTGACCTGGGAAGATGATCAGTCCTCCATCAAGCTAAGTTATTTTACTCATTTTATACTATTATGGGAAAAAAGGTAAGATGTGGCCGTCACCTTCCATGTTGGTTACAAGATGTGTAACAGCTTATGTTACAGCATAATTAGCACAATCAGTGAAAGCTGTCATCAGTAAAGGTAATGTAGGCTAAAATTTCTTGTACTAAAAACTTTCACATTGAGTATATATGTTTAACTGATACAGCACTGTTTTACATCACCAAAGCACCTGCCATCTGTAAACACAGAGGAGCTTTACACAAACACTCATTGTTCATAGCATATCACAATTTAGATAAATGAAAAAATAAGCAGACAGGGGTGTTCCAATATTTATCATGGAATCATAGAATACAGGGTTGGAAGGACCTCAAGGATCATCTCATCCAGCCTTTCCTGGCAAAAGTATGGTCTAGACAAGATGGCCCAGCATCCTGTCCAGCTGAATCTCAAAAGTGTCCCATCTTGGGGAATCCACCACTTCCCTGGGGAGATTATTCCAATGGCTGCTTGTTCTCATTGTGCAAAATTTTCCTCCTGTGTCCAATCAGAATCCCCCCAGGAATAACTTGTACCCATTACCTCTTGTCCTTTCCATGTGACTCCATGTAAAAGGGGAGTCTCCACCTTCTTTGTAGCCACCCTTTAAATACTGGAACATGGTGGTAAAGTCTCCCCTAAGCCTTCTTTTCTCAAGGCTGAACAAACCCAGTTCTCTCATCCTCTCCTCATACGGCAGGCTTCCCAGTCTTTTGATCACCTTTCTGGACCTTCTCTGGACCCTTTCCAGCCTGTCCACATCTTTTTTGTGTAACAGGGACCAAAACTGAACACAATACTCCAGGTGTGGCCTGAGAAGTGCTGAGTGGAGTGGGATAGTGGAGTGGGTGATGTCCTTGTTGATGCAACCCAGTAACCTGTTGGCTTGCTTTGCCACAGCAGCACACTGTGGCTCATACTGAGCTTGTTGTCCACCAGGACCCCCAGGTCCCTTTCCACAGAGCTGCTCCCCAGCCAGGTAGATCCCAGCCTGTGCTACACTCCTGGATTATGTTTTCCCAGGTGCACAACCTTACACTTATCCTTATTGAGCTTTGTAAGGTTCTTATTAGCCCGCTCTTCCAGCATATCCAGGTTTTCCCGCAGGGTGGGTTTCCCTTCTGAAGTGTCCACTTCCTCACTCAGTTTGGTATCATCAGCAAACTTCATCAGGGTACATGTGATCTCATCACCAGCTCACTTATGAAGATACTAAACAGCATTGGGCCCAACACTGATCCCTGGGGTACCCCATTTGTGACAGGTTGCCAGTTTGAAAAGAGCTATTTACCACCACACTCCTGGTGCTGCCTGTCAGCCAGTTCCCCACTCACCACACGGATCACTTGTCTAAACTGCAACACATCAGTTTCTCTAGGAGGAGGCTGTGGGGAACTTTTGAAAGCCTTACTGCATTTACCAGATCTTCTACCCATTAGTCTGACATATCTATGTTCTACATGTAAAGTTTAACCTAGTTTTACCTAGCTGGACAAACAAATACTACCTAGCTCCTGAATCTTTCTACTCATTTATTTATAGGATGAAGAAAACACTAAGCTATTCCTTTCTACTTGAATAACTACCATGTTTATACTTATTCAATCTACTGTACTATTATAAAAATATTGCTGGACTGCTAGCATGTTTTTATCCCACTATAATCAGGTGGAACTTTGTCTAAGAGACTACAGTCTGGATTTTTATCTTCAGTTTCTGGTCATCTGCGTTGTTACAAATCACTACTTTTAAGGCTTCAGAAACAATCCTTGCAGAACAGAAAATGCCACTTTGAAGAAGAGCAGTGATCTCTTGCCTAGATTCATATTTTAAAGAGAGACTGTACATATACTAGCGCAGGAAGTTGCTGAGAACTGATTTACTTCTTTTTAATTAAGAGTTTTGATGAATAATAGGATTAAGAGTTTTGATGAATAGCAGTCATTTATTTTTAAGACTATTATCTTATTTTTTTTTAAAATTCACTATTTTAAAAAGAAACTAGCCTAATACTTAAGAATTAGAATAAAAAGTTTTAAGATTTTAGTCTTACGTCTTTAAAATACAAGGAAATGTAATTTACATTCTGCATTAATATTCTGAGAACTGTATAAACACATGGAATTCTGAAAATTCAAAACTGTAATTTCCCACTTTGAATTAAAATTATCTATTTGCTCACCAAAAAAAAAAAAAAAAAGTATTCCCATCACTTATTTCTACTGCTCTCATTTCATTATCGTGTGGAACCTTGTGCAGTATTTGTATGAGTAACTGCCAACAACATTTGATCTCCTTCACCAGGAGCACAAAGCCAGTTATTTTTCAAAACCATGAAACAACATGAAAGACACATTTGAAAATTATTTCAATCATGATGATCGATTCCTTTGTTATATATCTAGGGCAAATTTTCAATTCAGTTCCTTTTCACAAAAACAGTAACAAATTTCAAACTGAACTTAATAAAACATATCCTAGCTCTACAAAACCAGTGTACACTTCTTAAATAACCTGCAATACTTTCATCACTGGAAAGTTTAGTATAATACTGTTGATTCAGAGAAAACCCAGAAGTGCTCTTGTATAAAAGGATGTCTTTACTGCAGTAATTCAGCATTGTGATCTATCACATTTTGCAGTATGTACTAAAGTTGAAGTCCTTAAGTTGAATCAAACTTTAATACAAAAGATTATGAGCTAGACCCTTTCAAACAGCACTTCAAAAGAGAGCAGTTAATGTATAACTTGAATCCTGATGAATATGAAAAATGGAAATGTTCATTAAGTCTCTGTTAAACAGCACAAGAGAGAACTGAGGTGGTAGAGCTCCATATTTAGCCTCTTGAGTAGTAATATAAGAGATCAAAATCTCATTCCTGAGAATAAGAACAGTTATCATCACACTGTCATTGGAAAAAGCATCCATATTTTATGTTCTCTGCTCTGAGACATCTATGCTTTCTTAATAAATTTGGTCACTTTCTCATGCATGCATATTCTCCAGGAAATAGATGTACATTTTAAATTCTGTCTTGTCCATAATATTAAAACATAATTACTGTATACAGCAAACAAAATATAATTACTGTGATGGAAGTACAAGTAATTATTTAAAAAAGGGTCCGCTTGTGTGTGTAACCACATGATGAAGTCTTCAGCAACTTCTTCAGGTCTTACTCAGAAGCCTAGAACTATTTAAAACATTCAGATTCACACAGTCATTCTCAAAACCCAATAATGAAGGAGATCTTATATTTTTAAAGCCACACCATGGAGGAAAAAATAACCTAGAAGATGGCTGTATCACTGGATTCCTCCAAGTCCACATCTGGTCACAAATGACAATGACAGGGCATGAAGAAACCTCTCTTTCTTCTGTTACTTTCGCCTCTATTTCAGGATTTCAAGAGGCTAGTCATTAGCACTTAGTTTCTGTAACCTTTACTAGCATAAGAAATTTCAAAAATTATGCCAAACCTAAACTATCACAATGTATAAAGAAAATATTTCCCAACTGCTAGAAGGGTATAGGGGCATCTATTAATTTCTGTTCATGTACTGTCATATAATTACAGTATCTTAAATAATAATTAGAAGAGAGAATGAGAATCTTCATATATATACACACGTATTTACATATGCAAAGTGGGCAGTAAACAAAGGTAAAATATATTCCGTTTACCTGAAATTCTACTAGCAACAGCACATGTCAGGGATATGGTACCACTTTAGAAAAGCCGAAAATGCCATCATAAATTCTTCTGTAGCTCCTACAGAAATTGCCATTGAAATGCCTCAGAATACTAGGGAACAGAAAACAACAGGACTTCTTACGGAATAAAGAATTAAAAAAACAAAACAAAAACAGTCCTCTGCTATCAAATGATATAATAATATATGAAGGCTGAATATTCTTTACATAACTCCATTTTGTCTGTAATTAGGTATCTCCCTGAATCTTGTCTTTTTCCCCTCATTCCAATATCAATCAAAAATATTTACATATATCTGGCAAACAATTCCAATAATCTATTATGAGCATAAACATGTCTAGGACTTTAGTGTATGCTTTTACTGTTAGCTGAAATGTCAGTTGTTTGAAGCTGCTCAGTGGCATGGATGATTACTAGAGTAACTTCTTGGAGGAAAAGATTGATTGTAAGGTATCCGGTCAAAGGTCCACAGTAAATTTAACTTATCACACGATTCTACAATCTTCTGCTACATGAATATCACATATACATGTTTTTGTAGATGACACTTACTGCCCATGTAACATCTTCGAACAATTCATGTGCCCTTCGTCTATAAGCAACTCTCACGAGACATACTCTAATGTTGCAAGTCCTAGAACAGTTTTAATTATTGAACATTTAAATAAGGAAATGCACAACCTACTTTGCCAGTGACCTCATACTACTATCCACCAAAATCTGGAACTTACTAAAATTATAGTTACTTGATACTTTAGATAAGGAACATATGAGAATTTTATTAACAAGTACATCATGCATGCAAAGTCAAATAAACTTCTAGAAAAAGAACACGGGTAAGTTCCCAGCTTTCAAAAACCATGGACATCATTCATGCCTCACCCATACTAGCCTCAAAAAAATCACATTACCACCGTTACCTGTATGCTAATATTATACTGGGAAACTAATTTGCACATTGGATCAAGAATAGAATACCAATCAGGTTGTTCTAAGACTTCCTAAAATATACTTTAAAAGACTTTCAGTATATTTACAGAAATTTTAGGAAATTATTTTTATTAGACTTTTGCTGGCATGTTTTGCATATGCTTAATTGATTTTCTCTGTGGAGCCTTCAATCATTACAACTATTAACAAACATGCACAGGACAAAAATGCTGCTTACTCTAAAGCAAGATTGAAATGCAAGGTAACAAAAGCATCTAGAAGTTGAGCACGCTCCTCTTGTTTTGTTGTTTTTTTTTAAAATTTCCTTTTGCATACAAAATAACCAGTTACTTTTATTATATTTAAGCATGGCTGAATAGACTATAAGAACTTTTCTGGGAGTGTTCTTACATTTTAGAAGGCAAAAGCCCAGACACTTGCTAGAACTCCTGAAACTACTTTTAAAACAATTTATTATCCATTGTACTATTCTCAAGCAACAACTTAAATCTGCAGGTCTCATCTACTTCAAGGGCACTCCCATTTGAATTGTATCCCCACTTTACAGATGAGAAAACCGAAGCATTGAAAGAAGGAAATGGTCCAGAATTTTTCAACAGGTCTGTTTCCGATATCTGTGACTATCAAAAGATACCACTAATGTCACATAAAAACACTGGTTTACCTATACATGGGCAGCTAATCTTTGATACACAAAAGACAGCTTCTTTCATAGCTATGTGAATATTAATTTAACATATTTTCTTTCAAGAAAAATGCCTCAGATATTGCAATATCATAGTCATAGAGAATAACAGAAGTATTTAGTATTTTTAAAATGTCTGTGCTATATTAAGAAAAACACAGAAGCAATATTCTCAAACACTAGGCCTGATTGTCACTAAACCTTTTTAAAATGGGGAACAAGTCAGTGAAAACTATACCTTTACAAATCTAGCCTCATAGGCAGTTACATAGATGAAATCATTATAGGAGTGTTGGAAAGAGATCTGGACAACAGTAAGAGGCAAAATCTAAGAATGCTTGCATACCCCAGTAACTCTAAGCAGCAGCATTAAAAATAAAGCAACTATGCTTTGCAGCATTGGGATTTCTGAGGTAAAATTTAACCCTCCAGCAAAAATCAAAAAGTGTAGAACACAAGAATCCTCAGAAAAGCCTCATAGACCACATTGCTGCTGCTTCAGCAACTGCAAAAATCAATGCAACTTTTCAGATTAGTTCTGGTTCAGTAAGTGTCGTCTTATTTGCCTCTGCAAGTTAAGACAAAGTGACTGTGCTTCTTCATAATTTCTTTTTTTGCTATAAATAAAATACTGATAACATTGGCAAAGACCTGAAAGCTTCTGAAGTGACTTAAGAATATCCTGTGTTTTGCCATATTTGGGATATTCATCCATGCACATTACTGTATTGGGTGTATCAGTAAAAAGTAGTCCCAGCATGTGCAAAAGTAGAGTGAAAAAGAAGTAGATATAGATATTATTTTGTAAAGAACTTCATAGTACAACCAGATATTTCAATTACTACTGAGATTAACTTTTATTCTGTGTAGAGCCCTGTATTCATGGGTGTTCGGAATTTCTCCTAGAAAATTCTGAATAGCTGCATTCCCACCTCTACAAGCAGTAGTTGGAGATCACTAATAAGAACTTAAGATCCATTGAAAAGAACCAGCCACGAAAGCATTGCACTGTGTGTGCATACAGCACAAAAGAAATTAGAGGTACTTTAGCTTGCTTTCCTACAAAGGCTTTAGAATTATGAAGTATTCCAACCTAAAAGTTAGCTTTTAAGAATTTAAGCATCTTCACTTACAGGATCTCTCCACATATAACAGTGAAGAAAGTATGATTTAAATTTCAATAGCCCAAACAATTAACAGGTAATATATTTAGGTATCTATGATGCATTTGTTATCACTATATTCCTTTTTAGAAGTATCCACTCAATACATTTTATTGAGAACACTGTGTTAAACTAGTCCAATTAGGGCATAGCAAACTGAGTCTGAATGAGATCCACTTAAAATAATAGGCCTGAAATTGCACAGAATAGAAGCTTTTTGCAAATTTATACATACCCGTAATGTCTAGTACAATATCCTTAGGCATGTTTAATCAGCACTTATGATGTTAATAATAACAGCAATAATAATACATTAAATCTATTTTGTGCTCTTGGTAAGTTTAGACAGCAGTTATATTACAACAAAAGAGCAAAACAAAATGATAGATTGCTCAATTAGGGATCTGCACTGTGACAAAAGCACAGTGCACCGCAAAGGTATCAGGTCCCCTAAAGGAAACAAAGTTTTCTCTTGCATAGAGTGATCACCACAATCAAGAATAAGCCTTGTTTAGAATTACAGTTGAGCTGAAAAAGAGTGTAAGAGCACAAGGACATCAAAACAAAACCAGTATGAAAATAGCTAAGCAAAACTCCTGGAAGAATGTTACTCGAAAGAAAATTGCAGAGATTTTTTAACTTTCACATTCCAATATAATAAACAGCAATAAAAATCACCAGGATTCAGACTGTGTCAAAAAAGTTCTTAAATACCACATGTTCATTGGGTGTTATGCTTCCTTCTGGATAATGCTTATATAGTTTATCAAAGGTATATTCAGAAAAGTCATGGACTGTTGAAAGTAAGTTTTTGTTCTTAAAAAACTAAGAAGACAGTATGTTTTCAAGAGTACTAACCCTAACAGTTCATAAAGCTAGACTTAATTCTCAGCTTTTTAGCCTGTCTAGCAGAAAATATGACCATCCCCACGGGGTAGTAGCTATATGAAACGCCCATTTCTTATGTCTGTGTGGTGCAGTGATGACAGTATAGAGGTATCCCTACCCCGTTAGAAAAGGCCTACATCAAAATGCTGTCTTGTATTTACTATCTGACTGCAAATTCCACCAGACCGTGCTTCACAGCACTTCTACTACAATTGATTTTACTGGCTATGTCTCTAACACCTTCTTGAAGTGGAACAGGCTCACATTGCCCAGTCCCTACCCACTAACCCACACAGGCCCAATCTAGCCCACAGAAAATTTACATTTTAAGACAGTCTATCAGTGATTCACAGAACAAAACTTTTCTTTTTAGTTAAAAACTGTGGTCAGAGCAAATTTGGAAAGGTCTGGCTGTCACTGTTATTTTAGATTCTAAGGCCAGAAGAGAAAAACACTTTGGATACAGCAGATAAATTACTGCAATTCATTTCACATATGCAAATACATTATTTCCAATAAAATAATTATAGAACTGGCAAGTAAGCTACGGATAGTATAGTAGAAGGATCATCATGAGGCAAACATCGTCATTCCTTCATTAGTTGAGAGTTATATAAAGGTTTATGATCTTTATAGACTCTGGTCCATGTCATAAACTTGTGGTGAAAGTCAGTTATATAAATTTAATTGCTGAAATGAGTTTGGTTGACAAAGGTCAACATAGTTAAAGAATTAAGACAAAATTACAATACATGATATAAACCATAACAATAACACCTCAACATCATTTTTTTTTTTAATCAAGTCAATTCAGGATATCTAAAAAAAAAAAAAAAAAGCAACACTTGCATTTACCATCAAATGGCACTGACTGGAAAATGTCAACAACTTTCCATCATGAGACTCACATGCAACTTGTCTGGGTAAAAGTAGCGAGGTCCACTGAAACCGTCAGAACAGAACAGCTCGTATTTGCTTCATGAGATTTCTCTTCAATGCAGCAGAGCTCCAAACTGTTAAAAAATTTCAATTGCCTTAATACGCATACATAGCTTAGGAACATCAGGGCACCTGGCCAAAAAAAGCCCAAGCAGCCTGTATTTCAGGCCTACTAAGCAATGGCAGAAGCAACATAAGTTATCGTGGGAATTCCTTGGCAAAAGAAATAAAGGCAAGAACAAAGCTATTTCCTACAAACTTTCTTTGAAGAATATTGCTAAACACTACACGTTGGTTTTGGATTTATTTTTTTTTTTATTGTTTTTTCCTGGAAGTTTTATACAGGCAAGAGAAATCCTAATGCCTTGAATGACAATAAATCAGGATAAGCTCCTCTCAAACACTTCTGAATTTCACTTATGGAACATACAAATTCAATCTCACTGTTGGATGGCAAGCGCTCCCCATTGCTAGCTACTAAACATAGTCCAACAATTGTAACAGCAGAAGCCTACACAGAGGGTGCTGCAAGATGGCCAACAGCAATTCTGAAGTCAGACAACCATGCTGATGATGCCATTTTTCCTGAAGAAACCAAATCAAATCACACATCTCAGATAAAACTGCATTAAAGCTATATTCTAACATCAAGCAACTGAAAGTTAAGTGAAGTTGGATGGGGTAGATGTATGATATGAACATCAAATGCAGGATCACATGTCTTCCCAGAGGACTTGCTTCAGTTACTTCATAAACCAAATGCACAAAGGACAGAAATGAGACTGACTGGCCTGCTGCAAACCCTTAACTTCTTAGACTTTAGGTTTACAACCTAAGTAGTCTTTTTATTTTCTAGCAGAGTATACAGGAGATTTTTATCTCAAGTAGGACCCATAAACACTCAAAATATCCCTTCTCAGAGTTAATTTCAAAATGTCTCTTTCTTCTCAGGCTATTCACGGACCAGCCTTCCTTCCCTATTACAACAACCTCCCTAGGTAATCATTTCATCTACTTTTTCTCACACTTTACACAATTCTAGGTTTCTTTTTCCTAAGGCTGTGGTTTATGGGCAACATACAGCACTTTTGCTGCGATGGCTCCCCTCAGTCACCCACTTAACTTTCCTTAAATCACATCCAAACTGTGATTTTCTCCCTAATTTATAGCAAATTTTGTAGGAGAACAAGATGTTTCAGGGATATTAATGAGATATGGGGGCTTTAACATTTAGGTCTCTAGATCAAGTCACCTGTAAGCAGCATAGACCACTGACGATCTGACAATCATAGATCTTAATGAACTATGGAAGATACACTGATAGTCTCCATCAGACTTCAAGTGGTTAGATATACACATCATAACTTCATAGAAAACAGTATGATACCTGTTTGGCACTGGCAGAAAAGAGATAAGTCATAGAACAGGTATGGAAAATAAAGCTTTCAAACCAAGTAGATGTTACTCTCTCAGACGATAATAAAACTACCTCAGTCCATGAATATGTAAGAACTGGTCATCTACAGAATCTGCAGTAAATTTTATACAGCAGCATTGCATTAATCAATACATAGATTTTCAGATTAACAACCAATAAATCTCCTTGCATTTTATCACACTGCATGTGAAAGACAGCATGTTAAAAATTGCAGTGAACATTTTATTATAAGGTTTAAAAGGTTACCCATCTTTGCTGCATTTATCTTTTTCTTTATTTAGAGCAACCTTATTCACTTATTTTAATGAATTTAGTGCTCATTAAAGGAACAGAAAAAACCAAAAAGCACAAACAGCAATAATCATGCTTCATGAATACAGATGCCATCTTAAACTGCACAATGATGTCTAATTAAACACGGTTTGGGACTGTCACAACATCCCTTGTATGATAAGTTACAGTTATTTTAGTGCTAAAAAATATAGGAAAACAGTCAAGAGATTAATATGCAAGATTTGAAATATACAGAACCTATTATCCTAGATCAGCAATGGGAGGACAGTAATGTCAAGTTTCCTACTACTATTCAATGCTACTTTGTAGTTGAAAACAGTATTTATTCAAAGATTTCAGGTCCAGAATATCATCTGAATTATGATCTAATGTATTCAAATAATACCACATGAACAGTTTGTTATCAAAATAGTACAGGTACAAATATATTCCTCACAAAAACAGCCCTATTGTCTATTAAAAAAATGAAAAAGCTTATAAATTATAAAGAAAAAAAAAAGGCTGTAAAGCTCAACACAGACGTAAGAATTTTATATTGGTAAACATGAGTTCAAACTTGCATATTACTGTGCATTTTCTTATCTCATCTTTCAATTGCTCCTAGTGCAAACATTTCTGTATTAGTCAATCTATGTTCAATTTTGTACATTACTGGAAGTCTCCCAGAGGAGCTGAAGGTATACAGCTGGTCAGGCTTACAAGGCAAAGTACTGTGAATTCTATGCAACACCAATTATATCTGTGGAATAACTGGTTCATGTCAGATCTACAACCCACTCATATAGATTTATTATATCCAAATTAAACCTGATTTTTACACCCATACAAATGACTGAAGGCTGAGTGTAACAGTAAAGCAGCACATCCTCACACTATTTTATAACCACTTAAACAGGTGCAGAGGTGAGAAACTAAGTTTCAGATTTGTCACATGCCATTTGCAAAGAAACTTAAAAGTATTCGTCTTTTCAGGATGTTTTCCTACATTCTATGTTCATTCCTCTAACCAAATGGAATTAAGATGACCATAAAAGGACTAAACTTGAATTGGCATCATAGTAATCCATTCATCACATATTCTGCAAGATAAGGTTTTGCTTTAGTCAAAACAAGAAAGAAAAACAAATAGTGCAATAACAAACTGGTCAGGAGCAGCCTGCTCCAGAAGTATTTCAAATTTTTGTATGATTACAGTGTAAAATTCAAGGAAATTTATACCTTACCTTGCTATAAATACAAAGCAGTGTCACTTGAGACAAATCTGCTTTATAACTAAATAAAAAAAGACATAATTATTTAATATTTATGATGGAAACACTCAAATGCTTTCTTTTTTAAAATATTGGATAATAAAATATATATAAAGACAGAAGGTGAAAGGAAAAAAAAAAAAAAAGATAACACAAAGCTGACAAACTTCTACTCTACCAGTAATGTAATTTGGAGATGGGAAAATCCTTACTGAGAAATCTTAAGTGTCACATCACTCAGGGAACATTTCTGTTTAAAACTGTTAGTGCTTCATTATGAACTCTAGTTTTAATTCCTGTAACTTAAACAAGTAATTTAAGCATCAAAAATGTTCAGTCCAAATTCAGAACAAAAAAGTTTTGAGAATCACAGTCAGTAATGACTACACCCTACAGTAACACTGGATCACTACGGAAACTGAAGTTAAAACCCCATATGTTTTTCCAGGAAATTTCCCCTAAACTAATTCATGTATATGGAAACTCTTAAGAAATTTGAGACTCAGTCTCAACTACCTCTTCCTGCAGGAAAAGAATTGTCAGGTTTCTTACCTTGTGCAGATGTAGTGCCTAAAATTCATTGGGTTAGTCTATCTAAATACAGAAATTGTATTGTTTAAACTACTCGAATCTAGGTATCTATATAGAAAACAATAACCTATCATCTCATGAATAGTACAACAGGCATTTCATCAGTGAGCCTGCATGCACACAAAGGGTTACAGTAGCACCAGCCAAACACTTCCCTTGTCATTTCTCCTCCTACACAATATCACATATACCCTTAGCAACCTATTGTGCCTATCAGACCTAATGCTACCAGGAAAAAGACCAGCTACATTGCTGGTATTAAAACTGTGATGAAAGCTGGGAAGGAAGGAGGTAAGCAGTAAGAACAATAACAAAAAGCACTGTTCATCACCTAATGGTGATAAAAGTAGAATAATCGGTAGCCTACTGCAGAACCTTGTAAATCTAGATGAGGACGTATTTGAGAAGTAGTTCAAGAAATGTCAGTATTTTCTAAGTCCCATTAATTAAAAAACCCAACAAAACCTCAAAATATTCAAAGTTTCTGGTGGTCAAGAAACAGAAACAAAATCTAATGCATGCAATCTCACAAGCCACCATGAAATTCTCATGATTTATGTGTGTGTGCATTTGTCTCTGTGTATGTGTGTATGCATGTATAAGACCTCAGGACTAAAAAGAAAGAAAAGAAACCCATCTGTTTAACAGTAATCATGATAGTCTTCACTTCCTAGGGAAAAATATTTATCAATTTAAAAATATGTATCTGTGTGGCTCAATTCTACATTATCTTTATGAGTCATCTGTGGTTGTAAACATTTCAGTCCTACAGAGAAATTTACACAGAAAGGACAATTTTTATATACTAATTTGGCAAAACTTGCTTTCTAAATTACTACATTTTATAAAAGCCATATTCTATTTTTCCTTTAGTGCTTTTCTGACAGCAGAAATAGATACAAGTTGTAATTTACTTGTATCAATTTTCTACTTTACTAGTGTCCAGTAAAATCATTCAAACAGCATGACAGATAAAAGGCAATAATGAAAAGCATTTTCAGTCTTCAGAGAGCTATAATGTGCACTGAATACAAATGGCAGTTAGGGAATAAAAATTAAAAAACAAAATACACATACTTAACAAAGTCCTGCTGGTACCTTGTAAGACAACTCCTAAATGTATTTCAGTATCCAGCAATGAAAATGTTATGTAAAATGATGTGCATTGATCCAGTAATCTCCAAAGCTCTTAGAATGACTTTAATTTACCTGAACACAGAACTGCTTTGAGAAAAATCCTTCTAGACCTTGCCAAAATCTGACTGCAGGGAACAGCATATTTTTATATTCATAAAAGCAGAACAACAAAAAAGATGTCAAACACAAGGCCAATGGCAGCTGCTGCTATCATGTTGTTTACACAAAAAACAATCAACAGTGTGAAAATTACTGGTAAAGCAGGCTATGAAGTACAAGATGAAAAGAAAGCTGATCACGAGTGATAGTAAAATGGTTTGGGAAATAGCAGCTTGTAAAATCTAAAGGCTAAAAGGTGTATAAAAAGGAAAATTTAACACAAATATTTACATCCCATATATCTATACTAGAAGACTGTTCTTGCTGAAGTTTATGGACAAATTAGAAGACCATAAAGAGTTCATATTGTTTTAAATTTAATGTTCTGTATACTACTGTATTTTAATTCCCACTGTCAATAGAACACAAAATCAGGCCTTCAAGATTTTAGTTTATGTTTCCAGTTCAATTCCACTTTTTAAGCAAAATTGAATGCTATCCATGATTTGGGTTCCCATTTAGGACTTTTTTACAAGGTTGAAGGATGACATTCTAATCATATATGTTGCAACTGCACTTATCAAAAGGGTAACAAAACAGTGACTTCAGTTATACTACTGGTTGAAAATATTGATATAGACTAGCTACAAAAACTACTGCTTTAAAAAATCTAATATGTAAAAAAATCCAAAATCAAAAACAAATAATAGATTATATATGTAAAAGGTTCTCTGTCCTACAAAATAAGGCAAAAATGTTAATTCCAAGACAGCTTTTACATAGCAGGAGAAATCTGGGGCTCTGTGTTACAATTCCAAGAAATACTCTCCTGGCTCTACCTTTATTTGACTCGTATGATTCATATCAGCCCATCTGTGATTTATTAATACTCAGCTTTATCACCTGTACAAAGTCATCTGATTGCTCTGTATTAGAATGTTTATTCCTCTACTGGTAAATTCCTGTGCACTGAATTCTATAAAACTACGTAAGGGATGGAAGACTGCATTGAAGTAAAGGGACAAAAAGGAAATTAGAAGACTTAGCCCCCAAGTGGTTCATGTAATTTAATATTCTATTTTAAAACCAAAGGAAGCCTATGCTATACACATCAGTCCATGTCTGCAACTCTATCTGTTAAAATCATACTGATTTCAAATGACTCTTCTAATCACCTAGAGAAAACACACCTTCATACTCCTAGACCTTTTCCCAAGAATAGATGCAACTTCCAAAGTCTTTTGGTCTTCAGCTCATCTACCTTAACAAAAACATACTAAAGGCACTCAAAGAAAAAGAAGAGAACACAAAAGAGCAGCATCATACGAAGAATAAAAGCTTTTTGAGCAAAAAAGGCTGGAATCTCTTAAGAGAAGGAAACACTAAAGCTAAAGAGAGATGGACGTAAAACCCTTTTTTAACCAAAGGGTATGGCACTGATACATAATAATGTCACATACAAATCTACAAAATGTAAATCACTTATAAATCATAATTTACAATGAAATGACAACTACTATCCACATTCAGTTCCACAGACTTCACCAAACATCAACTTTTTCACTGTTTTCAGTATTTGCAATTTTTTTTTAAATAAAGAGCAAACAAAAGTCGTTCAAGTATTTTACCTAAACTATTGCTCCATCACCAATTCAACATAATTGTGAATAAGGCACAAACTATAAAATTATATAAAACAGCACAAGTCCAGTGGAAAAAAAAGGCTTAATTTATCTTGTGATATACAACTTAATCCTGCTAATTTCTTCAGTTAACAGATTAGGAACTGTTTTTTACCAATCCCTTCATCCTCTACATAACACATCAGAATTTCTGTTCTGCAATTCCTCCACATAAGAAATCACTACCAGTAATAGGATTACCTTCTCTTTAAAACTTTCAGATTTCCCTCATAAGTCTTTAAGAGTTTCACCTTTAACAATCTAGTGCTGTATTTTGTCATATGCATCTTAAAAATGAGTAGGTATGAACAATGAAATGCAAAAGAAAAAAATTATTAGAACAAAGACAACAAAAAAATGTTTAGCGTACATCATACCTTTGCATCTTTGCACAGATATCAGCTGATATTTGGATAAATACTGAAACAGATATTCACTAAAATATTAGCGAGTATGAAACAATGAGAAGAATCTCTTGCTCTGACTGGGTTCAGCGTTTCAGCACTACATTGTGGTTTGGTTAAAGACAGAAACTCCTGACAAAGCGATGCCTATAATAGTGTTTCTGCATCACGTAAGATTAAAAATGTGTGTTCATAAACTGATGTGATCATACTTATAGAACAGATTGTGTCTTGTTATGGAACTCTTATTTATTAGTATTTTTTCCTGTAGTCAAATTACAGTGTTCCATAATGCACACAAATGGAAATAAAGTCTGTGTCTATTTCACATTTCGGTAGTTTGGAGATGCTTTGCCTGCTCTGTAGGCAAACTGAGAAGAAAACCAAAAAATATCAAATAGAAATACTATTATATTACTTTTATTCTTTCCATAAACCAAGGAAAGCAGTAAACTATTCCATCTCTTGTCAGCTGTGTTAATACTGATTGGAACATTCTGAAGAAAAAGGCAAAATATAGAGTAAAGCAGAAATTATTTTTTTTTACTTCCTTCCTTTCCATAGAGTTAAGTGTCCAAATTTAAAAAATCACTTTAGTGTGCATACTTGTTTTTAAACCACACACATGCATATTTTTAAATTCACATAAACTCTAATAGATTTCAATGATGTTAGATAGTCATGAAGTTGCCTAGATATACGTGTATAGGTGAGCCTAACTTCTCTATTGAATTCTATCTTAAATGAATTTATTTTTCTTTATCCTTTCTGTCCTTGCTTACATTTTCATATATATCTTTTCCTATTTTTACTATACACTTTTAATATATAGAATGACAGGACAAAGCACCAGCTCCTGCTAACCTGATGTGCAACTAAATCCATTTGATACCGTGGGAGTATGAGCATGAATAAAGTGAGCCATATGCAGCACACAGTTCTTATTACCACAGAGCGCTTACACACAAGGGTTATCCTTCCACAATGAAACTCATTTTAAAATAGTCCTTCACTAATCTACAACAGAAAATTTTCTTCCTAACACTAAAAAACCGACTTACATTTCCTCTCTGATTTAGTGTGTTTAACATTAGCAGCAGCCATGAATGTTCTGTATTTTTAAAGTCATTTCAGGGGATCTGGTTACCTGATTCTCAGCACCTATAGTTATTTTTAGCCTTATGTCTATAAAGAACTTTCTTCTTCAAAGTTATCCTTAGATTTCCAGATAATTAGTAAAGGATAAGAGGGAAGAGTAAAAATTAGAGTTTTACAACAGATTTTTTTTTTCTGGATTATTCATACTCTATTAGGCAATGACACAAACTAGGGACTAAATTCTAGACTGTAAGCCACAGAAAACGCCTACAATAATTCTCTTACATGTAACGGCACAAACAGTAAGGGCATTTTTACAAAGTACAGCTGACTGGACTATTTTTTATCATTCTGCAGACCTCTGTAGTCACTCTGTCTGGGCAGTGTATTTGTGATGCACAAGTGTACAATTCCTTCATACCTCTGACTCATCCTAAAAATGCAGCTCTAAAACTATTTTTGATAGTTCAAGTAAAAACTAACAGTGCAAAAGAGTATTTTATATGCACCATCAGTCCCATATATAGACATCCAGTAAAGGACCACAGAGCTATCTAAAATTATGTCTGATTTAATATTATTTATTCCACCTGAGATCTAACATTCTGCCCATCTGATAGGATGAAGTAATTCCCGATTATCATCTAAGCAATCAAACATCAACTCACTCCACTGATGCTAGTTCACTTATCAGTTATTTGATCACCAGTCACACACTAAGCCCTCTCACACAGCTGTAACATTTAATGTAGGCATGCCTTACAGTTAGTAAAATACCCACAAAATCTATAGTTCAAATAAAAGGAAGCCACAAGACTTTTGAAGGATAAGCTTCACCTACATTTTGGGTTAAGAAAGATCAGAAAATTGCCTTACTGTTTTCAGTCAAAATCTGAAAGGGAATTGCTGAACATAAAAGATATTTTCACAATTCTCCAAAGGAAGACTCTTGAGTTTTCTAAGGAGTACTCTGGTATCTTCAAGGGAACAATGTAAGGAAGAATTATTTGAGATGGACCTCCTGTCTTCCAGTCTACACACCATTAAGAAAAATAGAAAAATCATCAGCATTATGGCAAAGCATAGAGGAAAACTGCAGACAAGAAAATTTGTTTTACATTTCAGCAAGTTTGCAGGCAAAAAAAGGAAATGGTTTATTAGGAAACAATGAATGGATAAATCAAAATGTTAATTGGACACATATCTGAGTTATTTGCAGACAGAAAGCAGACGAAACATTGACAACATCTGCCGGACTTTCTGAAGTACAGTCTCAGTGACAGGCATTTCTGAAAACTGGTCTTCGTAAGAATACGACTCTGAAAATGTGCAAGTACTGAAAGCCATGTCCAAATAGTCAAAAAACTAATTCTGAAAGAAGCTTCAACTCTGCATAGATTCAGGCAAGCCACACAACTTCAGTATGAGCTTCAAACCATTACAAAGGGCAACCAAAATCACAAACACAAACTCTCAACTTCTATGACTTCATTCCCAATAGTGGAACCGTACACCCCTAGCTCCCCTCAGCAGTTACTAAATTATTGAATATATGCAATTCCAGGCAACACCAGAAATACAGTAATACAACTGTATCTCTGACTGGAGCATTCATCTACCCTGCACTAGCAGAGACAAAACTTACAGAAGCTGGGGAAAATCCTGCTTATTGTTTTACATGTGTATGCATATGCATAAGGCAAGAAAAGCAGCCATTGTTAACCACTAATAACACCTCAGAAACTCAGTAGATGGAATAATAACTACATTAGTGAAAAAAGCACAGTGAGAACCTGCCTTAAAGTTCTCAAACACATTAAACACAGAAAAGTAATACAGCATACTAAGAAAAGTACAGTGAGTGTGACAGCGTCTGACAAACGGTGTCTATTAATGAAATTTAATGCTTCAAAACATTAACACAGCAGTTTCATGTTCTTCTGAAAAATACCTAGCTCTGATTCCACTTGGAGAACCTGGCATTGAAGTGAGCATGAGAGCTTGGGAACCTACACTCCTGAAGTTTCTCAACAGAGTATGAACTTGCAACTCTTTTACCAGGTGGGTCATCTGCAAGAACAAATGTCAGGATTGTGTCTCAATAAAAACTGACACGCTTTGATAGAGACAGGATTTAAGAAACTGAATTCAACTCAATAGCACAAAGACTTAAATGGAAGGCTGTACCCGGAGAGAAGAGAGCCAGCACCCACAGTTAAATCTGAATCTGCTACTTCTGCAACTAGAGACAAAAACATCAAAATGACACCAGAGAGAGATATTTCTTTGTTGTTACACTCATGCAGTTCTCCAGACACCAGCCAGAAGAAGCTGTCAAGCAGATCTATTTCTCTTAATGTGTTTCACCTTTTAATGTGGAGAGTCTCCTGATGTAAAAAATGGGAAGTAGTAGAGAAAGCAAAAATTTTATGAAGAACCAAAAGACAATGTTGTCTCCTATCCAAGACATAAAAGAAAGCACGGAACTTTTTTAAAAATAGATAACCCAGAGGTATTCAGATACCTCAGTGAAGGCAGAAGGTTTACAAGTATACATGTGGTGTCTTAAGTACACCAATGGATAGAAAAGTCTATATTGAAAGACTGCTTTCTAGATATCTATACATAGTCAAAAAAGTTGGAGATCAATGCAAAAAGGACAAGCCTGTAACACTTAGCAGAAGATTTAAAATACATAAATGAAGCCTCTGAGATCCTAATGACAATAGGTTTCAGAGGGGATTTCTAGAACATCACAAACAGAGCATCCAATATTCATAATTTAAGTGATCCTCTGAAAGAAGGACAGCCTAGGGAGCCCACTCTTAAGAGTTTCTGAGAGTTCACAACATCAGATACGATCTAACAATGAGAAGCAAAACCTGCTACAGAGAGTTACCTTTTCAAGGATACCTAAAGGCTCATTCCAGACAGAGTGATGTACAGCATGGAAGAGCTGGAATGAAGTAGGCGTCAGTATTTCTTCAGGAACACACATTTCTCCTTGATTTACTAACTGCCATCTTTCATACAGAGAACACATCTCCACCTGAAATGTTCCCAGGAGTGCAAAACCAGGATGGAGAACAACTTGGAGAAAGAAGAGGCGGGGAAGGGGCAGTCACAGTAGTCAAACTGGCATTGATTCTGTGGCAGTTTTGCTTTAGTGGGAAACTTCAGAGCTTGTAAAATTTAACTCTTTACTCTTTCAAGTGGGTTTCCTCCCACCGCAAAGCTCTTCAGTGTTCTCAAGTGTTCTTTCTCATTAAATATGAAAGAGATATTAACACCATTCTCTGAGGAACAAACTGCAGAAAATATGTCTAACTTTCTGAGTGGCATCTGCATTACAAAGTTAACCCAGGAAAGCAAAAAGTTCACATCACAATGGCACGCCGTTCACATCCTTACAACAATGAACACAAAAAAGCTGAAAATGCAGCTTGCCTGCCAGTAACACAGTTTAAGATTTTATTTAGTAAGAGAATACATCTGTTAAGCATTGGTTAATAAATAAGCATTTCTAGCAACTCATTCATCATCATGGTAGAAAAATCCCACCATACCTTTCTATTTTCCCATCACACACTATCTATTTTAATTTTTTATTAATCTGTCTCTCTCTAACCTGTACTACGGCAGAGATCAGCATAGATGAAACAACACTTTTAAGGCCACTGGACCTTTCGTGGGTTCTGTATTCTGCACTAAAAAGTAGAAAGACTGAGATTATAAATTAGAATTGCCTGAAGAAAGAGAAATCCACGTCTCTAAGAAGTCCAGTAGTGATTTTCATGCTTTCTAATACATTTGAAATAAGATTACCCTTGTGTACTAGATTAATAAAGCAATCCTATGAATAAATCAGCCAGGGATACAGTCTTAGTAAGTGTCCTTTTAGGGATTACATTGACTAGAAGGACACATATCTGTTCCATCAAATACAGCCCAATGGCTGGAGAATAAATATTTCCTTTTTATGTATATAAAGTATTTACTCTGTTCATCTCAAAACTGTCTAGAAATTTCCAAGCTAACTGAAATACTACTGCAAAAGTCTTAACATTGTTTTGTTTTGTTTTGTTTTTTCCAGTCACTGTAATCATGCAAAATTAAACCCAAGGAATGTCAGGATTCTTACAGAGGTATGATTGCTCCTGCAGGCATTCACTGCCACCTGTTAGCATTAGAAAGTACAATGCTCTCTTCATTATCGTCTGCCCTTGATATATTTAAGATTTTCATCTAGTCTGTATGCTGAAACTTCACATGGCCATTTAAGGCAGCTTTTGAAAATGTTAAATGGGAAACAGGTGTAAATTCTACATATCTGACAGTGACAACAAAAATTTCCACTAATTTTCTACTTCTCTTTAACAACAAAAAAATTGCATTAGAGTACCATTAATATCAACTAAGACAAATGTTTCTTCAAGTTAATATTATACTTTTTTTTTCACGTATCATGTACAATAGAAAAATTCAAGGCTTCTCATGTCAAGCAAAAATAATACCCAAAAGTATCCAAATTGTCAAACAAGGTAAGCAAAAAATTTTTGCTGTTTGGAAAATTCTGTTAGTCAAGCACAGGTCATTGATGAACTTAACGATAATTTGCAAAACTCCATTCTTTGTGAAATAGGTTAAAAATGAAAAAAAAATAACAAAAACAAACTAATCACAGAATCCATCTGTTATTTATAGTAAAATGAATTGCTAAATAGTGAATATTTATTACTTAAGCAAAGACAGTTTTCCAAATAAAGTTGATGGCATGCTGCCAGTAAGTAGAATACACAGGCATTTGGCAAAATCCCATTTACTTGATGCAAAACTGTTCTAAAGTGATTCTTGCTAGATATGTATTTCTCTTTACCAAAATGCTTCTTACTCCCTAATTTATGAAATACTGTAAATCAATTCATCAGATATTTTACTAAGCTTTCTTCTCTATATTTGAATTTAACTACTGCTAGGATTACTCCAGGTAAAAACTGCTGTCATTTAAGCAAAGACACAAAGGATCCAAACAATGCTGCTGTCAAAGGAAATCTTTCTCACCGACCACTGAGGGCTTTCAGCCTATTAGGACAGCTCTTCTACGGCTTGATCGAAAAATCCACCTATACCATTAAGGTACAAATTAATACAAACAGCTCAAAAGAGTTTTGCAGTCTTAACAATAAAACAGCATGTATTGTTGTGCGCCTTTCTCTACCAAGAACCACTTCTTACAAGTTAATCGTATCACCATATATCAAGCAAAAGCTTCAACAGCTCAGGGAAGGTAGATAGTCCATAAATAGAGTCTGAAAGTCTGATCTTAACAAACGCTTCTGAAAGCACACATCAGAGCTATCCAAACTATCCATCTTTATTTGCACTGCATACTGTGATACCCAAACTAAACAAGGTAACACTAAATACCATTTACCCTTTCTACCTGATGAATATCTACATTTTCATCACTGATGAATATCAACTCTGCCTTGGTTAAGCTTGCTGAAAACCCCTAACATATATTTTATCCATAAAAGAAACCCCACACTATTTCTAAGTGAAAAAGATGAGTATGTTTGTGCTCGGTAAGCTGTCATAAAATTTAAGCATATCTGAAACATCAAAACAAGTCAACAGTATAAATTCCAAGTTTGTTAACATACTTTAAAATAGTATGTAAGAAGTTCTAAATAAAGTCTCATCATTCTATTTATTTTTTATAGCTATTTCTGGGTGTTTCTGTGAAACAAAAGGGCATACTCATGACTAAATTTGCCCCTATTATTCACAATCTATTCAGTCTTTCTCACTAGTATGAACAGCTTTCTGAACTATGCTGCATTGAACGCACCTAGTTGTTTTTTTTTTCTTGGTTACGTTGGCGTAGAGATATAAGGCTGTAAATTCCTATCCTCCATCAGTACTACTGACCTCAGAGCAAACCCCACAACTGGCTACAGGCATTCAACATCCATCATTGCTCCTGAAACCTAATCTTTCAGGGAAGGACAGCTGCACTGGGCAGCAGTTAAGCGGCTTTCTAAGATACACTATCATCCCAAACAAACATAAATAAATGAATAAAACTTCCTGTCCTACTTTTTCATCAGTGTTTTAGAAATCTCTCATTGCATGTACTTCACACTGAATTCATGACTTTTATCATCTACACATAGGCAGACAAAATTCTAATCTAGTAACCATTTTTTTAAAAAAAAATGCTGCTTCTTATATGCAAAGTATAGCCGTTCATTTATTAATAAAAATAGTAAAATTCCTACAATTATTAATACACAGTACACCTGTAAAGAGGATTTTAATAAAATGCAGCATAAGAGGTAAAGACATTCACAGTACTGAAAACCTAGGCAGAAAATCTCTGGTCCTGCATTTATAAATGGCTTTTTAAAAAAAGACCTCCCTGCCTACAGTAAATTTCACAGAAGGAGAAAGCCCCTTCCTTTAAGAAAAGTAAAGAAATTAAAACTGTGATTCACAGAAGTATAATTATGCAGGTGAACACAGATAAATTCATCATGTGTCTATGCTAGAAATCATGACACACATCTGTCTTATAAACCGCTTCTTTCCACGGATAAAGGAGATGAAAGAAAAGTAGAGTATAGAATATTCCTACATATTTTTGTGAACTATAATAAGATCAATTTTATCCTTTTTTTCAGAAAAATAAATAGTATTGTTCCATAACTGTAATATGAATATGTGCTTCACTTTTACAAAAGCATGTACAGAAGTGAAGAAAAGAAAAAAGGAAGGGGAAGGGGAAGGGGAAGGGGAAGGGGAAAGGGAAGGGGAAGGGGAAGGGGAAAGGGGAAGGGGAAGGGGAAGGGGAAGGGGAAGGGGAAGGGGAAGGGGAAGGGGAAGGGGAAGGGGAAGGGGAAGGGGAAGGGGAAGGGGAAGGGGAAGGGGAAGGGGAAGGGGAAGGGGAAGGGGAAGGGGAAGGGGAAGGGGAAGGGGAAGGGGAAGGGAAGGGAAGGGAAGGGAAGGGAAGGGAAGGGAAGGGAAGGGAAGGGAAGGGAAGGGAAGGGAAGGGAAGGAAAGGAAAGGGAACAAGGGAAGGAAAGGAAAGGAAAGGAAAGGAAAGGAAAGGAAAGGAAAGGAAAGGAAAGGAAAGGAAAGGAAAGGAAAGGAAAGGAAAGGAAAGGAAAGGAAAGGAAAGGAAAGGAAAGGAAAGGAAAGGAAAGGAAAGGAAAGGAAAGGAAAGGAAAGGAAAGGAAAGGAAAGGAAAGGAAAGGAAAGGAAAGGAAAGGAAAGGAAAGAAAAGAAAAGAAAAGAAAAGAAAAGAAAAGAAAAGAAAAGAAAAGAAAAGAAAAGAAAAGAAAAGAAAAGAAAAGAAAAGAAAAGAAAAGAAAAGAAAAGAAAAGAAAAGAAAAGAAAAGAAAAGAAAAGAAAAGAAAAGAGAGAAAAGGTCAGTTTCTTTATTCCTCGTACACAAATTTCAGCTTTCTCTGTGAAAGCTTTATAAAAGAATGTAACCTACAGACAGTTCAAAAACATGGTTAATTTTTTAATTCAATCAGCACTATAAAGCAAGCAGAATTACTGAGTTCAAATTCAGCAATTATTTTCTAAAGGTCAGAAAGCCAACAAAAATGTTACCAGAATGTATTTGAATTTCCTCTCAGTGAGTAAAAGCAAGTAACAAAAAGCCAGGCTTGTGGGTAAAACCAGTGAATAAGCCAAGATGAGACACTGAAATCAAAATGGAATTGGGCAAATTTGCAAGAGAAATGTATACCTATTTGCAAATTTAGGACCCAAGCCACATTTGACTATATTCTTCATGAGAATTAGTCGATTCTGTCATCTAAGATGCCAGATTTTACATGCCACTTATTGACCTAATTTTCAGAACACTAAAAACTGTAGAAGAAAGAGCAATACACTTGCTTGCATTACTCCATATACCACATTTGATACACTGCTTGGAGAAAAAGTACGCATTATCTGACTACAACAGTATGTGAGCAGTTCAGCTGGCACTAACTAGGACATCCATTTTGATTGTCTGCAAACAACAAATTAACTTGTGTACCAGTGGAGCAACTCCAGTAACTGGAAGATTACTGAAAAACTCAAATAACTCTGCTATGCTTAACTATGAAGAAGCACCGCACAGGGCATGATAGTGTATTAAGGCATGTCCTCTGGTGAAATAAATAAAAGTGCCTAAAATTCCATCACTTTCAGTTGGCTGGGAAGGAGGAAGTTTTCCACACATTCTTTGCATTTGAAAGAACACGCAGATATCAGACAGATATCAGACTGACAAGCATAAATGGGGGAGTTGATTTTTCCAAAAATCTCTACCTGTTTTGGAACTGTACTGCAAGATCAATCACTTTTTTTTTTTTGGTTATGTGCTACTAAGCTTCTGGAGAAGGCTGTCACGGCATGTAAGCATAAGACACTTAAAGCTGTAAGTCTTAGAGAAGTACAGACTGTGTATACCTGCTGATGTAGTTAAAAATACACTGATAAACAGAGTATTCAGGTTGAATTGTCGCTTTTATGAATGAATTGAAAGAACCTGAATAATAACCATGTTTTAAAAAAGCAATGCTTTCAGTATTTATATAATAATTAATTCATTTTAACCTAATTTTTTGCGAACAAGCCATTTGTATTATTTTGTACCTATTTTCCCCACATTTTAGCTGTCCACTTCCTATAGGAAGACACAAACATGCAACCTTTTAATAAATCTTATCAATCACCAATCAAAAGCCATCTGAGCTTATGAAATGTAACTTAGAATTGTGCAATAGTAGACATATGGTTCTATCAATGCACGGCAGCTAAAACAACAAGTGAAGCTTGTTGGAAAGGAATTTACAGGCAAAGCACTGTCATGCAATCATTTTCTACATCATCAGATTTCTCCGGTTGTACTGCAGTTTTCACTATAGTTGATTATCAAGAGAAGAAATGCTTCCTCTTTGCTCCTACTCGGTAAATCACAGATCGCATACAAAGGAGTATTTTTAAACACAGATACTTGCTTTAGGCTGCCAAGTTGCCAGCATACATTCATTAATTAGCTTCATTTAAGGCCTTTTCCAAAGAAAACAATGATTAAGCAAATAAACAACTCATAGAGTATGTGAAATTGAGAGTTTTCATAAAAATATTGTATGTTGACTGTGTTAGGCCAACTATTATTAAATAGGACTACAACATAAGCAAGCTCCTGTTAAAATAGATGGCATTATGTTACTCTTTGAACTTAAACCAGCAAATTTCTATACCTTTTTCTCAACTTGTTAAACAACAAAATGTTAAAAATCACCATGATCTTACACAAAAATGAAACACAATCATTTGTAGACCTGTACCATATTACTCCTCTTGATATTCGAAGTGCAAATGAAGTGCCTGTCCTCTGCATTTTGGAGACACTGTCTTGGTTTACTAAGACTTACAGTTTTGAATAGACATCATTTGAGAAAACCTTTAAAGCGGATTTCATTACATTTCATCACAACTTTACCTAAGTGCACACACGCACATTTCAGAAGATTAAAGTGTGTCAATATTTGCACAACTGTTGTCAGTAATATGAAAAAAGGCCTCTTGCAGTAACTAGCCCAACACCACATGATATATCGAAACTGCTGTTTTAAAGACAGCTTATTAAAAAAATTAACATACCATAGGGAAACTGCATTTTGATTGTATGACCTTACTGTGATTCAGCTTGAAAATCCTTTCAAATGAGAATTTTCAAAGAGCTTAGTAACGGAAGTTCATTTTGAAGGAAATCCAATATGCAAATATTTCAGCTGTGCTCTTTTACAAATTGTCTGCCTTGTCAGGTTGAAAAACCAAAAATCAACAATAGAACAGTGTAAGTATACTTGACCTTATTGCTTAATGTCTATTAAGAATGCTACGGCTGGTGGATTTTACATTTCTGAAACTGACACTCAAAAATGTATAGTGTATCTTCAGCCCAAGTCCCATAAATGCTGACTACGCTCCAGCCAAAGCCTTGGAGCCGCCACACTCTCAAACTTACGTAACACTTACAAAGCTAGTTTAAATACACCATCAATCTATGTCTGTTCCTGCCTTGAAGTAATCCTGTTTAGATTATCTTTTAACCCTACACTTGCATGGAACAGTACAGGCAACAAATCTGATTTTCTCAGCTTACAGAAAATATGAAATGCGGGGAGACACTCAAACCTGACTTTGCCCAAAATTTGCACGTCCCAAGCCGATGTTCATCCCCAACTGCCATAGCAGTCAGGAGAGCAGGGAGGAAAGAACTATGTTGGACACCACACAGGACTGGGGGAAATGGATGAAGTAGGGTAAAAAAACCCAAAATAATACACAATTTGTATGCAAGTAACTGCAGCCTCATTTATTAGTGAGGAATCAATAATCGGCAACTTCGCTTTTGACATTAGGCACCTGTGTAAAAAATGTCTGGTGAAAGAGCAAGCTTATGCCATGTACTGGTATCTGCTGTGCAAGAGCAGTTTATACAGGCCCCTAGTGGCTCTGCATACACAGCAGCAGATGAAGGGGGATTCCCACTCCTCCTCAGCCTGTGTAGTTTTGGTCCCTGCATTATTCAAACGTAGGAACGAAGGGCAATCTTAAAAAATGAAAGGTGAATTGATGACTAGACCTAAATCACCAGTTATTTCATTCTCTCACACACCCCCAAGACTGTTCTTGTAAACCCTCTCCTAAGATTAAGCACCGATTTACTATTACCCGTTGAGTTCGCTGACAGTGCTGGTGTTTGAGTTACATAACCATCACAGCAGAACACTTAATTCATATTACTCTTTAGCATTCATTTGAAAAGTAGTATGACTGATTGCTCTAAAAGCAGGTCCTAAGACCTGTTCCTGAAATCTAGAAATACCAAGATACTATTTTCCTTTCCACACACCATTCCTGACAGATTGCCATAGCACACACAAACCATAATGAATTTCTTAGTGCCTTCTTAGCGTAGAAGTCTTCTACTTAGGCAAAGCTTTCAGTGTTTTAAGTGGATACAGAAAAGCTATACATCATTTCTGCATTGAGAGAAATCTAAATATACTCCACCATATTAACACAAGTGACAAAACTAAAATTGGAAAGCTACTCCTGCAAAAAGTCTCTCATTAAATCCTTCTTCCTTTCTATGTAACACTCAGTGCCTTGAAAATCCCATGCCAGTACATTTACAGCTTTTAGCAATTTTGACTGGGCAAAATTTGACAGTTGAATTTATTAAACTGACCAGTTTGTCAATTTCACACATAAAAAAAGTGGTAATAGCAGATCTCATGAGATGGCATTTACAGAACCTATCAAGAAATTGCCATCTGAAGTAAGATACAAGTACATATGATTGCATTTAGGAGAGGGGAGAATCTTCTTTTTTCTTCAGAGTTGCTCTGTTCAATAACAAGAATTGTAGGAGCTTTGCATGCTCCCAGCCCAGGAGAAAATGATGTCATTTACTATACACTTTTTCAGCAAGAAAAGAAAGTACTGACCAATACATCACCACAAACCACTAGCAGATACCAGAGGAAGGAAAAACATGGTACATAAACATTTTTCCACCTCCGCATCAAAATTCCCAATAAATGTCCTGATATTACAGAAGTTGCTTGTGCCTGAACAAAAGGTTGGAAGTGATCTCCAGAAGGCTAAGAAGACAATCATAACTTCCCACATTAACCCCACATTTCAGAGAATATGGGCTTCACCAAAAATACTCCTGTATGCAAACAGCAAACTCCAAAGCATATCAGCATCTACAGACTCATCTCCAAGACAACACCGTCTCAGGCGACAAGTGAAGAAACACACAGAACCCTAACTATTCTGTGCAAATAAAATGACCCTTCTGCGTATGCTGAAACCGACAACGTGGATAGGGTAAGCAAGGTAAAGAAGCTGCCATCCTTCCACGAGGCAGTAACTGTACAAAGGCCAGGCAAAAGAATAAAATACGCACGACAGCACTCTGGAGAAGTAACAAGGAGAAGCAGACATTCAAAAGCCATACATGCAAGGGTGAGTGGTAATCGCTTAAAAAGGGAATAATACAGTTCTGTCGGGGAATGAGGGGATAGAAAAGAGGCAAAATTCGAAATTCGGTGGAAGAAAACTACTGGTTTATTTGTCAGCCTGGGAGAGCCCGATTGCAGCACCCAGAAGTGACTGTTCTCACACGGGCAGACGGCGCAGAAGGAGCTGCTAAGTTTGCTTAACAAATTCAAGGAACCCTTTGTAAGGGCTCAGAAAACTGAGTTTCCAGCCCGATGTGCTTCCTTTCAAGTGGCTTCGGGAGAGTAAACGAAGAAATTAAAAGCCTAACCTGTGAAAAGCTTCGTATCTCCGTGCCTCCCCGCTCCGCCGAGAGAGAGGAGGAAGAGGAAGAAGAGGAGGTGGGGGAAAAGGAGGAGAAGGAGGAGGAGGAGGGAGCTCTCGTCGGACCGGCGCCGGGGGTCCCTACCGGCCCCTTGCCCCCACACCCCCGCTCCAGCGGCTGGCGCCTCGCCTCTCACCTCTTCTACCTTCCCCCTTCACCCCACCCGTTTGAATAAAGAAAATAATTAATATTAATAATTCGCTCGCTAGAGCAAACAGCCAACGTGTAAATAGTGTAGCCCGCCCCCACCCCCCCCCCCCTGCCCGCGTACAGTGGCATTCAGTGGAAACGTCGACTCCGATCCATCACTCGTCCTCACCCTGCCCCATCCCCCGTCCCCGCACCGCGGCTCCCCTCGCTCCCCTCGCAGGCCTCGCCGCCAGGCTGAGACCCGGCTGAGGGGAGCGCGGAGCGGGCTGGGCACGGCCGGGGGCGAGCCCGGGGCATCCGCGGGGGAGAGCCGTGCGTGAGGCACATGTGTGCCGGGCTGCGCACACACACCCGCGCGCGCACACACACACGTTTTTATACGCACCCACACGCACAAACGCGCCGAAAGAGGCGGCAAAGACGGAGCGGCGGCAGGGGAAAAAATGGGTCAGGAGCGGAGCAGTTACCTGGTCATGCTGGCTCCCCCGGTCCCAGCAGCAGCAGCAGCAGCAGCAGCCGCCGCCGCCGCCTGCCCGCCCGCCGCCGCTTCCCGCCGCCGCCACCTCCTCCCGCTGCTCCCGCTCGTTCCGGGGCGGCCAATTTAATCCAAGCCCCGCAGCAGCAGCAACAGCACCAGCAGCAGCTACGAGCGGAGCCCCCCGCCGCTGCTGCTGCCTGGCGCTTGTGCGTGTCTCTCACAGTCCGGCGCTGAGGAGCGGGAGAGAGTCAACGAGAGTCCGAAAATCCAGCATCCAGAAGAGCCAGGTCTCCGCCTGCCTCCTCCTGCCAGCGCCACCTCTCCTCCGCTCTGCTCTGTTCCGCTGTTCTTCTTTTCTTCTTCTTGTTCTTCTTCCTGCGGCGGCGGCGGCTGCTGCTGCTGCTCCCGGGCGCGCTCTCTGTTCCCGAGCTGCTGCTCCGTTTCCCCTCCTCCTCCTCCTCCTCCCTCTCTCTCCTTCCTTCCCCCTTCGCTTTCCCTCCCCCCCCCACCCCACCCCCCCCCACCCCCCCACCTTTTTTCTTCCTTCGTCTCTTTTAGCCGATTCTTTCGCTACAAATAGCAGCGAGGTCGCCCACCCGGGCTCCCCCCACTCTCCCCCCCCCCCCCCCCTCCAGAAAAAGTGCAGTGCAAACAAAAGCGAGGGAAGAGGGCACGGGGCGGGCGGAGCGGGGAGGGTAGAGACACGGGAAAAATCCCCAGAAACCGTCCCCGAGAGCCGAAGCACGAACAGCCCTCCCCCCACCCCGCCTCGCTCCTCCCGGGGGAGAACGGGGACGCCGTGGGTACGCTGGTGGAGACGACGCTCCCTCGTTCCGCGGGTTTGTTGTTGTGGGATTTGGGTTTGTTGTTGGATTTGGGTTTGTTGGTGGTTTGTTTGGGTTTTTTTATTAATCCTCTTACGCCGCCCGGATCACAGGATCTGTATGGCCCCAAGCGTTCGGGAAAGCTTGCTGCCGAGCTCTGCGCCCCTGCGCGCGTGTGTGTGCGTGCGAGGGGGCAGCGGGGCGGCGGGCGGGGGAGGGAGGGGTGGAAAGGGGAGCGACCGGCGGAGCGACGGGGTGACCCGCCCGGCCGCGCCGGCCGCCGCCCGCGCCGCGGGCTGACCGAGGCCGCCAGCGCACAATGCGCGGGGATCCCGCACCCGCGCCCCCGCGCGCGGCCGGGCGGCGGGGGAGGGGAGGGAGGGTGACGTCACCCCGTGCCGGCCCGCGGGGCGCTCCCGCCCGGCTCCGCGCGGAGGGCGCCCGCGGCCACACCAGCCCGGCGGCGGCGGCGGGACAGAGGAGCGGGCGGCGGCCGGGCCGCGGGGCTGCGGGCGACAGCGTGTGGCGTGTAACGCTGCCCGTTGCCTGCCCCTCCCCGGGCTTCCCTGGGCAAGCGAAATCCAGCGGAGTTCAAACGCTTCACTTCTTGTCCGGGTCTGCACCCAGCCGGTGGAATCACCGGGCTTAACCGGATCGGCCAGTCCAAAGAGGGGTGTTGAAAAGCGGTATTTACTTATTCAATTGTGCTTGTATATGTCCTTAATTTTGCTCCTGAAAACCGGTCAGATTTCATGCCGAGTGACACCACATGTTGCTTGGCGCAATCGGTGGCGTGCCACAGGGCAAAAAATGGTCCCTGCTTTTCTTATCCCGTCTTGTCTAATCCTCTGCAAAGAAGGAGCAGTAGGTGAAAGCAATAGGATTTAGGTGAAGAGTGCTTTGGAAAACCTTATTGTTGGGTTCTAACCATCTACAGACACCCACAGCATATGCCCTCCGTGCCACAGTTCCTCCCATGTAAACTGGGGGTAAAGCGTTAGGATAAACGCAACGCTAGTCAGTCATTATGGTGGCAGGAGCCCAATAACATCAGTGCCACAAAAGTTGGCTTACGGGCGTCCACGTGCATGAAGCTGCAGCTGCACTGTTGGCCAGACTGGTGCGTCTTGTCCTGAGCTTAGTGCTGACTTGCTGCAACCTGATCAAGCTGTGTAGCCCCTGGTTCTGAAATCAGTCATGGTAGTCCTTGCAAAGTTCGTTGCAGATCATTGCTACTTTTCTGCAGATGAGAGGGATTTGGGTATTTTCTAACATATAATCATATTTTATTGTCCCCTGGAAGGTAGTGCTACCAACATGAAGTCTGACAGAAGTAAAGATAAACTTTGTTCTCCCCAAGTCCTATAAATTGCTGTCTTCTTTTGATGCCGCTAGTTACACCATGAAAAATAGTCCCCCAGGTAATCTTACACTTAAAGGAGCACTAGTCCTTTTCAAATAGTATCCTTCAAAACACTGAATGATTTTGTAAAAAAATTGCTTTCTATGAAAAGGTAAATATATGAGCATGGATGACTACTTTTTATCTTGTCAAAAAGAACAATAAAAGATGAACTTTTCAACAGGCAACTGTGGCTTCAAAATAAAATAACAAAAATCAAAAACTGGGCAAAACGCTATTTTATCTTTATCATAATAGATGTGCTGAAAGAAAACAAGAATTAAATCCTCACCTTTGCCCCCTTGACTCAAACGACTGCAGGGCTGTATTTGCTTTGAAATGGCAATACTAAATAGGTATTTCAGGTTTTAATGTTATGTCCCAGCAGTTTTTATCAGTATACTTAGCTGTTTTACTGTTCCTCATGCTGTGATCCTTGTGTGACATTGAAGAATTGAGCAATAAACCCATGCATTTTATATTTTTCATGTGGTATCACAATGTGGATGTGAGTTTTGGGACTACATTTAGCCTTCCATTAGAGACATAAGCAGGTTGTGTAGCTCTTCCTTCTGTTCAGTCAGCATCACAGTGCACATTAGGAATAAATGTGTTTCTTTCTATAGTAGTAAAACCAGATCTCATGAATATTATTTATAAGATTTCAAGGTTTTGTAGTGATGCTAAAGCAAAAAAAAAAAAAAAATTAACCTAAATTCATGAAGCAGCATTAAAACACTGTATACTTACTGTTGCTCTAGTGCATATCATTCCTTATTATCAGTACCACAAATTTTATACTTAAGATAGTATCTTACACGTATACATACATAAAAATATATATATGTGATTTGGTAATACACCTTTAACATTCCTTCCTTGTAAAGAAGAGGTAGCACATCAAGAAGCATAACTCATCTCCTACAAACTACTTATTAATGTGGATTTTTTTTTTTTCAAAATATGTGAAAAATTCAAACACGGCATTCTACACCGGTGGTCTATTTTTGCCAAGATTGCAGCAGTACATTACTCTAGTTTTAGTACAAAACTGAATTGGAAAAACATTTACACATTTTATTAACTTTGAAATATTTCTTGTGAAACACCGAACAATCTCTAAGATCATAATTAAATTAGGTTTGGAGGATATGAATCTTCTATTAATTTTTTTAAGGTGGAAGGAAGGAGGGTTTTTTATGTCATTTGGAATTAAGTATCATGTATTCCCTCAGAGTTTTTATAAAAACAGACACCTTTCTCTCATCATTCAAAGTTAACTGTTTAAGTCCTGTTCCTGCTCATGCAACTGCCTTCAGTGTCCTCACTGAGGCTACGTACCAGCAGTGCAAATTTGATGTGAAGTGCAGGATGTGAGTGCAGGTTTAAAACTCATGTAGCAAAGAAGGAAGAGAAACAGGTCAACTTTCCTTCTGTTCATCTGAATACATACCTGCAACGATACTCAGTGATTTCTACCATAGCTCTTCAAGTAAAGGACCAGACATACTCTTTCATGTCTCAGTCTCATGAGTTTCATATATTAAATAGTACTCTATTAATAGTGTGCAGTATTATTTTTCTCTCGGCTGTTCTGCCTTGGATTGTTGCTTGCATCCCTGGTAAATGTCATCCCACTAAGCTCTTTAGCACAGTAGGACATTCCATTAACAACTGGAACCAGTGGACATTGGTTTACTGCACAGCAAGAGCAGGAAGCGGAGGGGGAGCAGGGGGGGACCAGGAAAGTTACTCTGTGGTTGCCTCTACGTTTTGGAGTGTTTTTTGTTGCATACATTAGGATAGCCGTATATTACGGTTATTTATGATTAACATCCGACAAGCTAGCAGCTGAAATCTAACAGATGATTTCTCACAAAACTGCATTAATGCATATGTTAGGCATTGGCTTACAAAATGATTGTGAGAAACGTTCCTGAGTTGCTGTACCGATATTTGAAAATTCTCATTTATAAGTCACAGACACTGTGCGCTCCTACTATTAAAGATAATAAAACACTACTAGACAAGTAAACATGTGTTGTCTATATGCAAAAATTTGTTCGGCTAACACAGTTTGAGTACACATCTTTTAAATGTTGATTTAGTACCTCAGCAGACATTCTCAGTACTTCTCTTTATCTTGTAGACATTGTAATTCATATAAATCTTTTAAGTGATGAAACTTAAATAGAAACAGAGGTTTGGGGAAGAAAATGATTTGAAGGGTAGTTTTTTAAGATCATTTTTACCGCATTTGCTGTTTTTTTCCGTCTTAAAGAGACAAGACTTTATACACTTGGGTGATCCACCTGGCATTCCGAACAACTTCTCTGTGTGCCAGCACATTTAAAATCTATTTTGGAGAAGAATTCAGGTCTTGTATCCTACAGGTCTCAAACCCTTTTCTAATTTTCCTCCTGTGGAAATAGAGATTTGGTGGACGAAAGAGACCAGCAGGCTGGCCTGCACACTCACACCAGCCCATTCATTGAAATGAGCCAGGCACACCGCATGCCCTACCACAGAACCAAGGTAGCTGATGGGAAAAGGAGGGTAGAATCAGGTGTTGCAGCACATAAATAGAAAGAAAAATCGGGCTTGGTTGTTTCTGCTTCTCAGGGAACAACTTGTTGTACTAGCTCTTTGTATGTCATTTTGTGGGGATTTTTTTAACTGAAAAGAGCAAGAGGCCTAGAAAACTAGTAATTAATCACACGGTACATGAAAATCTGCAGGGACTTGGAGATGATGAAGCAGTATCGGCTTCCTCAGCGTACCTAGAGTGTGTGCCACAAACTGAAAATAAACAGCAGCATATGTAGGGAAAGCTGTAAATAAGATTTGTAGATTGAGGAGACAGAAGTCTTTTACTTCTAGAGTATTGGAGTATCTCAGATGTGGTGAGGACTCTGCTAACAATTTAGAAATAATATACTTAGAATACAGAACACAGTGTGGTGATATTTTTCTTAAAAATCGTGCATACATATATAATGTATATACGCACACAGGTGCAGGAGGTCTGTGTCAAGATCTGCTTTGAATTTGAATATGGTGCAGTAGATGGGTGGTTTTTGTTCTTTGGTTTTCTTTTGTTTTCAAAATGTAGCCTTCATGGGAAGAAGGTACCCCTAAATTTTAATGACAGCAGCAGAGAACCAAGACTAGAATATCATTAATATTTTCTAACATCAGAAGAGGAAAATGGGATCCAGTAAAGGAAAATTGATAGCCAAATGACAGCTTGCTAGTTCACACCTTTTACAACAATCAAATGGAAAGAGATACCATGAGTTACTTAATGATCGTTTCATGGTTGCTCAACATGTACTACGGAGACCAAAGACACCATTTTGCACCCATAGGTCAGAGATCACAGTCTATATAACACTACTTGACATAAATCCTGACAGCAAGTAACTGAACTAGTTTATTTTAAAACTCGGGAACAAAAGGGATAGATAGGAAAAGATACTAGCGTCATAACTGATTTACAGAACTGGGAGATTTTGTTAATCTTTTATTTGAACACTGACTAATAGTTCCTAAGGAGACACTGCTGTTCAGTTTACATAGCTTCTTTTATATAAAAGTTTCCAAAAACACTTTGTAGAAAACAGAGGATCTCACAAACTAACAACGACTAGTCCAAGTGAAACCTCATAAATCTGAATATTTGTTCCCTCCTGCCAAACCTCAAGGAGGTTCAGATCACAGTGTCTTATATGGCAGTGCTCTACTGTCTGGGGTCTGAGCAGGGTGTAGAGGGAGGAGAAGGAGAAGCCTTAGTTTATTTTTTAACCTTGAACCTTTTGTTTCTTGAATATAGGAGTGTTACGGAATAAGCTACTCAGTCATCTGAGGGAGGGAATGTTTCCATTCCTCTCATGTTGCCTCCATTCTAGTAAATCAAGAGGCATAGACAAGCACTGGGAGGCGAGATATGGACTCTCCTAGCAGAAGTGCTGCATTATGAAACCTTGCAAGATAGAATGGGAAAAGGGAAAAGAAAAATGTAAAAGAAAATTCCTCTCAGCATCTCTTTCCCTACAGTTACCTACAGTTAATATTTTAAAGTCATTATTGCTGTGGGCCTATAAATACTTCAACAACACTATGGATAAATATCTACAATACCAAAAGAAGGATTATTTTTTTACTACAGAGGACACTATTATGCTCTTTCTGGGCTTTAAGTCTATCTCAGGATATTCAAGTTTGAACCTCTTCTATTGAATCTGATAAATTTGTACAGATTCAATTAAAGCCATTTTTTTTTCCCCCGAATATAACTCCCATTAATGGGGAATGTGTTTCCTAATCAAAAATACATAAGAGTGTCTGACTTGATTATCAGTATATGGCTAGGAAGAGTTTCAGCTCAACTTTTAGTGGGCAAGTGTCCACATTACAAAATGTTCAAGTCAAGGACTTTATGGAAAATAAAATTATTCTCTCATTTCTAAATGCAGTTGCTCCAGAGGTAGCTGCAAGTTTATTGGCAGGTCAGTCTGGATAAAAACTCCTGAATTCTTTAGTACAGACTGCTATTAATCCAGCACATTTCATGAGCATTGTGTTTGCCTTTTTTTCAATTTAAAATATAAAATATTGCAAATGCCATGAATTCTGATATTAGGGGGAACAGTATGACCTCAACTGACCTGTGTAAACAGATTACTGAGTTTCACTGACACAGACAAATATTTGACTTATAACCGCTCTGTTCATATTACCTTTCCATTGTTTCAGTTTATGTTTTCTTCCATCCCATCCATTAATCACTGAATGCAAGCCCACTGAACATTTACTCTGTTACAGACTGTAGTATATAAGCTATGCACTATCACATCCTTTTAAGGAAGACTGTGTATCTTGGGCAGAACAAGAGGTGTTAAAACCGCATTATCCAAACAAATCTGCTCACCACACAACATTCTCTAATCATTTTCATTCTCAGCAATTCAATTAAAACAGAAATTAGGACCACAAGAAAAATCTATATTTTAGCCAAAGAAGTTATTCGTGAAAAAGGAATGGAAAGATTAAATCTGTTGTATTGAATCCAGATTATTAGCAAGCTCGGGTGCCAAGTCCTTTGTTTTTCAATGTTGAAAATCACTTTTCCACATTAAACTAGCCCTGTGAGGGAAATCACGTATTAGTCACAGTTTTCAATTCAAAGGATTTATTTTTCAACAAGGGAAAAAAACTTGTCAAAGTTCTGTAATAAAAATGACAACCCATTCATTATGAACTTCAGCAGACATCTTTTTAGGATGCAAATATAGTTCCGTGACCTCCATTTTTTTATATAGGCTGGAGCTAGCACAAGCGTGAACTGGTGGAAATCAAATCTACAGCCTCAGAATGTGCTGGTATTTTCGCATGTGGTTCCTTCACTGAGAAGGCACAAAGGACACAACAGGGGCAATAAATTTCAACTCCAGTGTTTGTGGATTGATAGCAACATGGTTTGTGTTTTTTTAATCTCAAGTAGGTTCTGCATATTCAGGATGAAGTTATGATTTAAAAAAAAAAAAAAAAAAAAAAAAAAAGACATAGAGACTATTCCTTCTCCAGACTTATTTTCACTTCCTTCCTCTTGACTTGGCTCCCTGAACTCTTCTTTGGTTTTGCAACCATGTTGAAATAGGTTTCTTTCCTCCCAGTGAAGCTATCAGTCTCTTCATTCTTACAATCATCCACATACAGTGTTTTTCCAGAATCGTCTACTTCTTACATCTTCTAGTGCCTCCTTTCTCTCTGTCAAGAGACTATGCTTTCTTCTCCTTAAATCTCTCATTTCTCAAATTCCAGCTTCTCTGTTCTATTCCAATACCCTGCTTACCTTTTTATTTTCTTCCTCTTTCATTCATTTCCTCTCTTCCAGATTTACCTCATTCTCTGTTCTTCCAAACACCTCTGTCATCAGCCTTACTATCTCCCAAATCCTTCCACGTTTCATTCCGGAAGTACACTTTTGCTTATATATGTAATGGGGGAAAGGGGAAGGAGAGATTATTACATAAGTTGCAATTTTTAAGATCCCAGACAGGTCAGTATACTCTTGCTAATACATAGAGAAGGAGGTTGTAGCAAAATACCATACAACAATATACATAACTTTATTGCATTCAGTACCTAAACTGTTCTACAAGACATCCTTCAGAAGGTGGAGCCACTGAGACATGGAGCAGTTCTAAACACAAGGTCTCCCACTGAATATTTCTTCTTGGTATGGCACTCAGTATGTAAATGCTTGTTTGGCTATGTGTTGTTTCACATCTCCCTGCCTAGATCCAATTCATTTTGGTACTGCAAGGCCAGACTGCCTAGATCCAATTCATTTTGGTACTGCAAGACTGATCTCAAAATGAGGTGACATATAGCAAATATTTGGAACCTGGTTTTCTTCCAACATTTTGAAGAGATGGAACATCAAAGGAATGAAAAGAGTAAGTCACTGTCTTACCTGGTGTGATTGAGAAATAGGTCACAAATATAGTGTCATATTGGGGGCCTTCAGGAACAGTAGTAGAACGCATAAGCTGTCCTGTCTAGAACAGCAGTAGTCTTGGGATCAGAAAGATGTTAGTTCAAATATCACTGGTATGATTGACCATTCTTTTCACATAATAAAGGAGGTAGAAATCCTTAGCAAATAACATGCCAAATCTCAGGGCATTTGTAACAGTTTGCCTCTGCAGACTCTGTGGTGAGCAGCAGCTGGTTTTTTGGACTGACATGAGCAGAGACTATTTACAAGGTGCAGCTTGAAAGAATGCTGTAATCTTTTTTCTTTGCATGCTGACTCCCAAGGTGGCAAAATGCAGTGATGATAGTGATGATGGAGGTGTCTTCCTGTAATTACGCTCTCAGCACATTTAAAAATATTCTGAGTACCACTGGTATGATCTGAAACAATGAAGTTTGCTAACCAGATAAATCATTATCTCATTCCATCACATGAATTGTCTTTCATTCTACACACACAGAGAGCCCCTTTTCTAACGAAGTTTATAAAAATGACAGACTTGGGGTGTGCTGTAGTACTTTCAGTTGGGACATTTTCTGTGCGACACAGTAGTCTTTAAAAACAAAGAGGGTGTGGGCTTGTACCTGTTTTATGGACACAGGAAAGTGCTAGATTTATGAAAATTATTTTTTGTATGATTTCACTGAGAAGCAATCAGGGAGATAAAATAGTTATTTTAGTTGCAGCAAAACTAAAACTGCAACTTAATTGTTTTTTATTTAGCAAGGATTGTTACTTTACTTGATAATTCATCAAGCAACAGACAGGAAGAACAGCAAGAGTGTTCTTGTGTATTTGGAACAACATTCATGAAGAGAAAAAGAAATGAAAGGAAAAAATGTTTGTAGATATTTCTATCAGTCCAGTGCTTTCAAACATCAGAGGTTCTACTGGCTCATCAACCCCATGTCAGTTATCAGGGCATGTAAACATCACGGCAGTTGGTCCTTTGTTCAGTGGTACCAGGATGCTGTCCATCATAGCCTAACAAATATTTTGGCCTCTTTATTCTGGTGTTACTAAGCATAAAAAAGACAGACATGTCTCCTCTTCCTACTCTGATAAATCTAGGTAATGTGAAGACCATGGATATAACAAACCCTAACAATTCAGTTATGTTTATAAATGATCATTTCATTTTAAATAACAAGAAAATGAAAGAAAGAATTCTGAGCACAAAATGAGGTTTCAAAGATTATTTGCATTTACTAGATTCATATGATGCAGTAAGCCACTGAGCAAGTAAGCTTGTGTATGACCCTGCTAAGTATTTTTCAGACCTGTTTCCCAAAACAAAGTTGTCTATCATGTGAGGATGGCCCACATTTCTTGTTTCTAGCCTGTATTTGGTTTGGGTTAAAACAAGCATTTGTCTGTGCTTATTTTACCTGATGATTCAGGTTGGTCTACATTAATGAATTGCGCTTTTCGTTATTTACTGTTCTCCCAGCCTGCAGAAGTAGCACCTGGATAAATCTGCTTCCAAAGGGATCTGGAAGACAGAAAGCTTCCCGTAATGTACAGAAAGGGCTTCCCAGAGCTGGCATATACTTCCTTTCATAGTGTGTTATTTTAAGCTTATCCGGCAGTACAGACATGGAAAGTCACCTAACACTATGATAATTGTAGTTCTATGCACAAAAAAACACAAGGACTTAAAGTTGTTTCTGGTCCTTTAGTAACTGAAGTACAAGAAGAAAGTACATTATGTCTTATAAGAATGTCCTTCCCCAGTGAGCTTTTGAAAAGCTGTACATTGCAACCTGTATACTTAGTACACTATTTCATGCTAGTATCCAAAACTGAAGAAAACCACAGTGAAAAGCATTCAAAGAAGGCATATGGAGAATTTTTTTACTCACTTGTATTCTAAGATATAATACTGTTCTTGTGCATAGGTTGTGAAAATATACACTTTAAATATGTAGCTGAGCATACATTTTTATACCTCTTTCTGTTATTTCTTTATTAGATATTGTATTGATTATCTATACAGTAAGTATCAAACAGGTTATGTAGACCAAAGCACATGCCAGTGCCTACACACAGCATGATTCTGAGCATACTCCTAGCATTCACACTACACTAAATGAGGTGAGTCTTCTATTCAAAGTGATGTACTTGGATAAGCATTTGCAGGACGAGAAACATAAAAAATGTAGTTACATTTCCTTCTAAAGGCTGAATTGGTTTGCTGAAACTTTCAAAAGGCCGTACGAAAAGTATATTTTTATGAGTATAGGAATTGAAGATATTCTAAAAATATCCAAAATACTGTCACCAAGTAGAAAGCATTTAAAGAAATACTAGGAGATTATATTCCCAGAGCTCACTGCTGAAACCTTAGCAATTTCCATCTCCTCATTATTTACACAGGATCCACGCCCCTTTCCTCTGTGTAAATTGCTTTCTTCTGGGTATGATACAGCAGGATGATTCAACTCTCCTTACAAAACCCCACTGGAAATCTGAGCGCTCTGAGAAATTCATGGGGTCTGGCTAGTCAGTGTAACTGGGAATACATTCAGTACCTAAAAAATCCCTGTGTATGTTAAGGAGAGGAAGAAGGTTAAATTTTTTTTAGTGGAAAACCTCTAAATAGGGAACAGGTTTTACATTTGCAAATCCTATTTTTAATCTCCCTTTGCAGTGAATGTTCAGGGATACTAATAATACTGCAATATCTTCTCAAGAATTTGGAGCTTTGTCAGTTGTCCTGGTTAAAGGTTTCATTATTTGCCATTGGCAGAGCACACATGCATGAAGCATTCATTAGTTTATCATTATAAGTTAATATATGGTATCTATTTAAATGTGGGAAACTCACTTGCAAAAATAACTTGGTACATTGTGTGCTGTTTATTGATTGGAAAAAAAATTACAGCAATTGGCCAAGGATAAATAAGTGTTCTTCTCCAGAGGTTAGTATCAGATCAAAACAGGTTTGTAAATACCATCTTGACACAATCCGGTTCAAAAATTTGTTTCTGAAAATGTGTTTTTTGTGATATGTATAAAAACTATTTGTAATAACCATAGTCAAAAGAAAAATGAATAATGCAATTTTTGTCTCTGTTTCAAAGATCCAAGCATGATTAACATAGATAAATCCATTTGCAATATAGACTGTTCATTAAAATGTCTTTACAAACTCCTAATCTCCAACCATCAAGGCGCTCCAGGACTCTTTTCATGTTATGTCAAAGCTTCCAGAAACAGAACTGCTTTTCAGTTCTCAGAAACTTAGGGGCACCAGGGAATTTCAGTGCAAGTTCTCCCTTGACCCAGAGGTTTTCTAGGGGAGATTTTAACCTAGGTGTCTCTGCCTGAGCTATAGATGACCCTCCTTGAGTGGGGAGGGTGGGCAAGGTCACCTCCGGAGGTACCTTCCAATCTCAACCATTCTGTGAGTTTCCTGAAGATAGTTCAGCAACAGTGAGTCAAAGTTCCTATTTAATCACTACAGACTGACGCATGCTAGGAGAAAAAAAAATCATTTGGATTTTGACCATGTTTTCTTTTTGCCCCTTTTATGGTCACTTTTTGTAAGTACAAGAAGCAAATTCACCTACAGGCCATACATTTGAAGTAAACATCAGACAGTATCATTAAGAAATTGTGAAACGAATTCTGAAACTTCTAAATACTTCTGCAACACAGTCTGAAGAACTGCAAACTCAGAATACTCTGAACTACCAACTTCTGTTGTTACCTTTAACAATAGTCTATCTATAGGTAATCAGTTTTCAAGTAAGTACAGAAGAGGTGGTTCTTTTAATGTGTGCAGAGGGCCAGGGGGGGATTTGCTTACACCACCTACTTACAGTTAAGATAGGATTTATTCTGTAAAGAAACCTCCTGCCAAGAGTGGCCCTCTAGCAACAGGACAGCACCCCTTCAACATCAGCCTTTTCTCCAAACACATGAAAATGCTGGGAAGGAGTATTTCATATCCTAAAAAACTACTTGATGAAGAACTACTGTCCTCATATCTTTACTAACACTGCTCAGTTGCTAAGTGATGACTTTATCTAAAATATTTTTTATAGATGTACAGCTGCTTTCCATTTATCATAATTATTCCACAAATACAGTACATATAGTCAAAGTCTGCTCTAGGTAAATCAGAGAAGTCTAAGTTTTTTTCTTTGTCATATCCTGCAAAACTGTAGTGTAGAAGGATAAATGTGTGGTGTGCCAGGCTAACTGTAGTTCTTTAGTGTCCAGATGACTTTTCTCCAGTAATGTCTTCTGTTTGCAGAAACCACTGATATCTTCTGGTAGCAGAGAGCCGCTGAGGGCAGAAGAAGACAGCTGATAGAATAAAAGTTGCTCTGACAAAAGTATATACTCTGGCATTTGTTGTTTGTTCACTGTAGAAATGGGTGCAAGTGACACAGGGTTATTTTTTGTTCAGCTCTTCTTGAACAAGGAATTTTATTTTGTGTAATTCAGTTATTTGCAAAGGTATAATTAACACAGGGTCATCTCAAAATTATATGCCTCAATAGGTAACTGGCTTTTGTCATTAATTATAGGCAAGGGAAACAATTTGGTTGCTTGTAATTGTCAGTCCATAACTTTATGATAGAAAAGTTCCATGTGGATATCTGAATAAAGTTGAATTGGAGGCAGGAAGTTGGAAATACTCAGGCTCTGTCTGGGTAATCAAAGGAAACAGGCATGAAGGGAAAGACTGGAGTATAAGAAAAAGACATATTCCTGGGTCACAGATCTTAGGAGAGGGAGGATAAAGATCTCAAAAGCATAAGCATACTATCCTTCACAGCCTTGAACAGAAACCAGAATTATTTAGTCTTTCTGTTCTGCTGCAAACAAGTGTCTGAGATATACAGGAATAAATATGTCTGCACATCTATTATTGATCATTCTGGAGGATGACAGCTTACTGTTGTTGTCATTTACTCTATTTGTTCAAGGAATGGAGGTCCGTGTAATGGACCCAATCACAGACTCCAGTCATCTTGAGGAAGTACGTTGTCCACTACAACTTCCAATCACAAATTTGATTATGGGAGATGCTAGTTTGTTTTGATTAACCAATTCATGAATGTTCCTTTCTATTTTTTTTCTTCACTACTGGACCACTGTCATCCTAGGTGTTATTTGGTGAAAATCCTTTGTATTCATGTACAGTTGTCAATATAATAACATTTTTCTGGCAACAGCAGCAACTGCTAATTGGGACATCGATATCAAGAATTATCTTTCAAGCTGGAATAAAGAGTAGTAACAAGCAAAGACCAGAACAATCAGTTTAAGGACATCTAGATTTCTGTGTGACACCAGCAGGTTGTCAGAACTGAATTAGAAAAAAAGAGACAAGTTGATGTGGAAACCCATGGTTAGAATCTACTTTCTTGGACAGCTCTGTAGCCTATCGAAAGGAAATGTCTTGCAACTTTTCTGTTGTTAGGTTTGTTATAGCTATTTGGTGTGCCAATAGAGAGATGACTTCCAGTTCTTCTATAATTTTGACAGTTAAAAGACATTTCTACAAAGTAAAATGAAATGTGATTCTTGCATGTGTTAGCTTCATCCTAACAATATAACAGCAATGAAATTACAGCTGCATGGTATGAACACTTGATAGCAACAGGGTTCTGCACCTTGAAAACAGCTATGGTTGCAAAGGGAGGTAACCAGATAGGCACTGGTAACACAAAGTGATAGAAAGTCTGCATTTAAAGAACTCATCAAGAAAGCAGAACAACCAAAATGAAACAGCAATAAAATTTATGACCATATCAATATTAAAAATAAGCACATTTTACAATAGTTTAAATGTAGACCGGGATTAATTAATTGGTAATGCAAATGCATAGAAACAAAGTGCAAAAGTCAAAAAGCAAATTAAAAGCGGAAATTAAAGGTCAATTTGTTCATTGGGAAAATCACTTCATCTGCATCCACCCATTTGCCAAAGTTGGGGTTGTTTAAGATAGACAGGAATTTTTTTCTTCAGTTTTTCTCTTACCGAACTGTTTGGGAATTCATGGCAATATTTTAAAGGCAAGCTTGTATCACAATACACAGTGTATAAACTTTTTGTTTACCTTGTAGTCATCACTTCCTGTCACACATATTTGGAGCTATATTATTATTTGCATTTTTGTTAAATAAGTGATTTGTATACTGCAGTAGCTTTTTAATTTACCAGTTTTGAATGTTCTAAATTGCAATTATGAATGGTCATAAAATAAAGTGAAACAAAGTTCTTTTGCAGTATGTTTCTTAGGTGTAAGTCTGTCTTTCTTTTCTGCTCTTTAAAGTCATAGCAAGACTCTGCACTCACTCAGAGTTTATGTGTCTCTGTAAATCAAGCTGCAGTCAAAAGAAGCACTAAGAATTTGAGGTCTGAAAACCAGCATGGACCACCACCTGTTCTCCAGGAATTGGAATGGCTTTGGATTTAGAAAGCTTTCTTTTCTGTGATTTTTGTACAGTAGAGCAAATGAAAAGTTCCTGATACTTTTCTCAAGTCTTTCATATTCAGAGGGGTCACCATGTCTGACAAAATTTTGGATAAAGAAAGCTATGATTCTGACTTTTCCTTCCAGTTTTCAATGGTGTATTGTTAGGTTTAATCTGCTCCAAACCTTGCCATGTCATAAAAACCTTTTTATTTATAATTCACTGTTAGCTATTTGTTTCAAGCTAGTGGAACTTTCCTTATTTTCCAGGGAAAAAAAAAAAAAAATCCAGTTACTAAGGCCTGTCATTTTTAAATTGAAATGAAAGTTAAAACACTTTCTGTTTTGGTAAGAAGAATTCATCTACAGGGATTTCTTTATTACATTACCAACTGGTAGCTCTATATACTGATATATGTACTGAAATAAATCTTTCCTGTATTTATACTATGTTATTATAATAAAAAGTTCAGTCTCAAGAACAGTAAAAAAGTTTTAGAGCTCTAGGAGCATTAGGAAAACATTTTAAAAATTATAATATATCTTCTCTTTCATGAATACATCAGATTTCTAGAGCCTAAAGTGAATGCTTTTCAAGGAAACTTTTCTATGTTTAGTGTTAAAATAATCTTAAATAAATAAAGATGCATTCACTTTTTAAAAAAATACTTTACCTGGGAAGATTGCTCTCATATGTTTTCTGTGAATAGTAGGACTTATTGCCTTATAGAATGGTGAGCATTTGACCCAACAAGCTCCCTTTTCAATACGCTATTTGGCAATACACGATCTCAGAAAAAAGCAAAAAAACCTTCTTAAACAAAACAAAAAACTCTCCCCCATCAAACCAATGCAAGAGAAAAAAAGACTGTATTAACAAGATACACTGATTAAAGTGTCCTGTGATTTCCAATTTGTGTGATATTTTATGAGAAAAAAACTTGGAGTACCATTGATAGAAGCTGTGCCCATATATCTGCAGGGACTTTATGTTTCAGATACAGCACTACTTCCACCTGTGCAAATACCAATAAAATTAATTTCAGAACTGAAAGGTCATGTCCGATTTGTCTCTGTGTTCTGTAGACTCATGACATGTGCCCAAGGCATTATGGGCAAAAGTTAAGCCTGAACACAGAGAAAAAAATCGTGAGGTAGAGAACTGAATTGCTAAAAATACAGCAAAATTGGACTTCCTAAGTCAGAGCGCATTCCTGTTTGTCAGATCTGTTCAAGTATCACTTGGCTCTGTTCATTTTTCCAAACTGAAACAGTTTTTCTTCCTAGTAGGAGGAAATTTCTTCCTTGACATGAAGCCTTGATGAGCTCAGGCTAACAAAGAGAATCTTTTCTTATTCTTCCACATTGTCATTTGATAGCGTCTTTGTCCAAGGACAGATCATCTCTGACACTCTACTTTTCTACCACCTACTTACTGCTAGACTGTTATGTGCTAGAGAGGCAATTCCAGCAGTGCTCAAGGGAAAATTACGTGTTAGAATCATCCTAACCACTTCCATATATGTGTGTGTGTATGCATGTGTGTGTTTTCTTTTTTATATATATTTTGTAAAAATATTTTATATATGTTTACATCTAGCATACATATGTGTGTGTGTGTGTGTGTATGTGATGTATGGTCTCATCAGAATTCCGTGATGAATCATTACATCGATATTATTTTTTTAAAATCTCTAAACAGCTCTGGAAATAGGCATATTGACATCCATTTCAGTTGACAGCTATGTAGTCAACTGATGAGTTACATGCAGATGTGGTTTGCAGTATTTTCAAACTGAAAATGTGTTTGTAATGAGACTGCTTGCGTTAATGAGAAGTGCAAGACAAAATCTATGTTGTAGAATATTTTTAGGTCCCTCTGAATTGTAGAGTGTCTATAAGCAGTGATTATCATTGCTTCCTATAGATACTTGTAAAAATAATTCCTTGAGCGGACTGGGAGGCACAGGACTATATGTTGATGGGTGCAGTTAATAATTTAAAAAGTTAAATTAAAAAGAAATCAAAACCTCTTTGATTTACAGAACCAGTTTGGTATATTTTTAGGTGTCTTAATGCTATGGCATATAAAACACAAATGTGTAAGACACTCCAGCATTTGAGAAATCTGCTCTATAAAAGCAAAATAAAAATGAAAGTGTAGTTGTAACCATGAACCAGCTGCCCAGAAGCACAATATTAAGAAATTTAACCACTACATTTTACTCACTCTTTTCTTCTGGTGCAGGAAGTTCTGCAGATTAAGTTTTCTGAACCTAAGAGTTGTCACAAACCCACCCCAACAACAATGTATCTTGTGTTATTGGTATTTATAGGGATCAGTGGGTGCACACATGGTAGAGCCAAAATGTATCAAAATGTATCAAAAGCTGTCTCTTGCTACATTTATTAGGTTCAAATTGTTTTTGCGATACAGTCACAATAGTCTGAATTTCAGTCTTACATTTGCTGGTGAACCAGAAAGCTCATACTAAGTTTATAGTCCATGTCAGGTAAACAAGTCTCTGTGGAAAAGAACATTTAAAGAAGACAAAGTATATTGTGAGGATAAGAGACAGTTGGACTTGACTCAGTATTTAACTATATAAAAGTGCATACTGGCAAAATGTAGCACATTGTTTAAAATGTTGGGGATTCAGAGCTAATAAAAAAGGAAAAAGGAATTTTTATAACAGTCTTTAGTAGAATGTGGAAACAGTTGAGTGAAAGTGCCCAGGTGTTACAGAAAAAAAAGTGTTCTGAAAACCAAGTACTGAGCAGTGCCCTTTTTAATTGCCTAAAACCACATCTAAACCATATTAAAACAATTTGATTAGTTTCTAAATATAATCAGTTATTTAGTAACAAGTCTTTACAAATAGTTTCCAAAATCTACAAGATACAGTACATCAAAACACTCCTAAGGGAGTCCTGTTAATTCTGTGTATTGTCATTCATGTGATATCTGGTTAATATTTGCTGCCCCCTGTAGTTTAATCTGACATAGTTTCCATAAAATCATCTCAGGTGACTTTAAAATTTAGAAACTCAAAATAAAAAGCAAGCATCTCAATCTTTTCTCCTGATCATCTTTCGGTTATTTCTTATTTCTGTCATACTGTCTGAACCGTTGTGTTGAGAATTGGAATGATACTTAATGAGATTTTGTTCAAATGTTATTTGATAGATTAAAATGCACAGATATTTTAAAGTACATGGACCATATTTTGACCATGACTCTTCTAAAATAAATATAATTTCATTTAAAGAGGCAAAGCAGGCAAATATTTAATAAACTGCTTTGTAAATAGTTACAGTGTATAAATATCAACACACTCTTTATGGTTCCTTGAAGTCTGTTTTTGGGGAAAAAGATGAAAAGTGGTAGTTTGGAAGTTTAGCAGGCATCTAAGACACTTGCTGAGTTTGCAGTGCCTCCATCGCTGAGTAATGAGATATCACACTGTGCCCCAGAATTTAATAACTGGACTGCACAATTATCAACATCTTCCTAGAATTAAAGGAGGAGGGATTAAAACAGCCTAGCAATAGGTTACATGAGAAGAGAGGACTGCTGTGAGGTATAGCTCAGGTTTTTTTAACCCAGTAATGCAAGAAGCAACTCATGATAATAACTTCCTGAAGGCATTATCTCTTCCTGGAGGTGTTACAAGGCAACTAATGTATGTACTTACTTTTGTTTTACTTTAGAAGAAAACTCTGAGTTCTTGAAAACTAGAACCTGTAGAGGTTTGCAGCACATTGTTCTGTTGGCTGCAGACTATCAGGTCTTGTAAAACAGGCATTTATAAGTAGCAGTCACCAAGAATGACACCCAAGTTCAAAAACTGTGTTCACTGAGTTCAAACTCAAAACCTTCCAAGAAGTCAACGTGAATTTCTCTCATTTACAAATGACAAGTAATGGACTTAAAAGGCAAAGTGGGAGCAGATATGAAGAAAGGGCCACATATATCAGCCTCTGCCACAGATCAGGACACAACAGCAAATCTAATCTAGTTCAGGAAAATCCTGGTACAGATAAAATTACCTTGAAGCTGTACTTGACCTTCAGCAAAGATGGTCATGCCATGCTTAAGGCAAAATCAGCAGGTAAGGAATGACCTAGTCAATTGAAAATTGGTCTGTGCTCGCAGAGTTCATCAATCGCAAGTGCTAGGACTGAACAGCTCCAAGACAGAGCAATGCATGGGAAGTTTTTTTGCTTTAATGGATTAAGGCAAACAAATATCAGCATTCGGTTCACACAGAGGTACACTTGTTAGCATATGTACCTAAGGTAGAAATTTGTCTTCAAAACCAAATTAAGCAAACAAAGTAGAAGGAAGGAAGAGGTGATAGCAAAAAGAGGGGAAAATACTATGTAAAAGCCTGTATGTCGAATAGTGTTTCAAGAATTTAAAGGTTAGCACAAATGGTAGTGAAACACATTCCCTTCACTTCCTCTGCATGCTTGCCTGAAACTGCTCTTGCCAGTTTATGGTTTAACATGTCTGTGATATATTAAGAAATGGTTGCAAAAACAAATTTTAGATATACACTGGAAAAGACAAAATTAAAGATGACACTTCTTTAAAATAGCAGAACTGTTACTGAGTCATATTGCTTATGTATAATCAATTTATCGATCCATAAACCTGAACTTCAGAAAAAGGTCATTTTGATAATTTGTTCTCACCTACTGTGTAACAGAGGATACAGAATTTCTCCCCCCCCCCCCCCACAGTCCTGTCTCATGCCTTTGCACTGCCTCAGCAAAAACGTGTCTTTTAGAAAAGCATCTCTAATTTTATTTAAAAAACCTGCTGTATGGGGAATCCACAATTTTCTTAGAAAAACCATTCTAGTGTCTGAGTAGACTTGCTCCTTAAAATGGGTCTGTTATTTCTCATCTGAGATTGTCACCAGAATTTGAAAACTATCACTATCAAAAATTCTAATTTACATACTTAAGAACTACAGAGAAATCAGTTTAAACTACATAGATTGAGCTCTTTAATCCCTGACAATAAAACAAGTTTCTCCAATTCTTACGATTTTTCTAAGGAATTTGTTAAAAATACTGTGCCTATATGTACATTGCACATCTGCTATCTACTGCATAACAGGTTTTGCTTCTAGCATTCTCCATGTATTCTTATTTACAACATTCCTCTACTATAACACGTTTTCAAAGCCCTGTGGTGAGTTACAGAAATCTCAGTGAATTCTAAACTCAATTTGTATGTTAGAAACCATTGTCATGTGTAAAAGTAGCTTTCTTAATATAACATGAAGTCATTCATTTAGGGCTGTTACCATAATGCTTTCCTAGAAAGATGCTAGGTTGTCCACTGGAGTGCTGAGAGTCTCTGTTTTAGTAGAGAAAATTTATTTTTCTGCACCTTTTCTTTGAAAGCTGTTAAGATGCTTAAGACCAACTATAAGAAACACTGTTTATCTGCAGAATTTGATAAGGATGGACTTTATTTGGCTTGGGGGGGAAAGAGGAACTTCAGGTTTAAAGAATTATTTTTTTATATAATGTTTCCAAGAAGTTGTTTAAAATGAAAAAAAATAGGCTTTTGGAATTTCTTTTTGAGAGTAGTTCAGGACCTGAGGGATTAATGGGCAAAAGGCTGAAGAGGCAGACAAATACTGCCATTGTCATGATAATATACACCACATTCCTGATGGTGACTTATATTGCAATATATTATATATTATATATATATTATACAATTCTTTGGAATAATTAAGTGAAAACACATTTGAATTAACTTTCACCTAAAAGAAAATAAATCACATTGTTCCTGTCATATTTAAGAAACTGATGCTTATTTTTGCTAATGGAATGAAGGCCTGAGACTTCTAGAATGAAGTTAGTTTCCTTTCAAAATAACAATACTACCAAACTGTGATGTTTATTTCCTCAGTAAACTATAGGTTCCACATACTTGATGAAGGTAGGAAGTGTAACATGACAGCATTAGATAAATATTTCAGAATTAAAAAAAAAAAAAAAAAATTAGGTTTTACAACATTAACATTCAAAAGGAACAAATATTATGATGCAAGAAACAAATAAGTCAATAAATAAGTCACTCAAGAAGATTCCTGTCACAGAAATACTGGGAAACAAACAGTGGTTAGCTGCTAAGGGCTTATTTATAAAGTGCAGTTTTTGTGTATTTTTACAAAGGAAAGACAGTCACTGACTTGAGGAATTTCTTTTTGCATAGTCTGTTTTGGTCCCTGACTAAGTGTGGTTTTAACTACGGGAAAAAAACAAATATATAAAATACGTGTTTTACTTATCATACTATAATCTGTCAGTGGATGCAACTTCAGCAAATGTCATAATTGGTGAACATATTTTAAAAAATCTTAACGCTAATAAATGACAGTGTAGTGACCATTTTGTGAGATTCAGTGCTAACAGTACTGAGCAAATATCTAGTTTTCTTTGACAGTATTGGCCACTTTTTCTTCAAGATTCTTCTAGGTCATAGATGAGCAGTTCTGACAACAGTTTTCTGATACAGTTTTGGAAATGGGAGTGACACTGAGCAGTCTTGATTTTCAGTATAGAGCTGATAAGAAAAGGTAATAATACACTGAAAGAACTTGACCTTTCCCTCCATCTCCCTTAATTCTTGCATATATCAAAGAATATGTATAAAATTACAATTGGTATAAAGTATAATAAAAATGACAATATTATTAATAGACTATAATTAATTTTAGACTTACTATTCCATTGATGGATAATTTTTAAAAATAGCATTTTTTTATTGTGCTTATAATTATTTGCAATGACTATTAGATTTCAGTTACAATTAAAGAGATTAAGCACCTGGAAGAATAGGTTTGTAATTTTCAGTTTATCTTTTCAGAATCAAAAAAAAATAAGCATGGCATAGCTTCAGGTAATTGCTAAGTGGGTCAAGATTGCCTGCATTTGTGAAATTTTATGTAGGGGTGATGATATGGGAAAGGGAAAATGGGCATTGACTCCAGGAGTCGAGGGTATATCTGGGCACAGAAAAGAGAAGATGTTGGAGCTGTGTAGTCATATTAGAAGGAAGGTCTCACTAAAATATGTTCACAGATGTTCTGGTGAAAAAGAGCTCACCTATAAATACTTGTCCATTCACACTGTTATTTTGTTCTTTTTCCCTGTATTTGTTTCTAATATATCAAATTTTCAACTTAGATCCTTAAAAGGAGTTTTCAGACATCCAAAGAAGTAAGTAAAGAAAGCCTCCTGCAGGTCAAACCCAGAAGTGATAATTTAGAAGTTATGCATATTTAGGAAATCTACATTTCTTAATGGCTACATGCCATGATGCATAGCCTAAGTGCCTTCAAACCCTGTCTACCTGGGAAGACTCAGAAAAATCAGGTAAAGTTGTGAGGATAAATATGGATAATTAAAGCGTGTTAGGTCCTTTGTGAATACTCTTATTCAGAAGTAAAGCAATTTTAGAGGGCTATAGCTTAATTATTGTTCAAGGATGAGTGAGAAGATCAAAACAGAGGTTTAATGTGCTTTAATTAAGCATTTTAGCCTTCATACTTTTAGTAGACTTGTCTTCATTTCTCTGAGTGTTCCTGGTAAAAAAGTCCTTCAGCTACCAACGCTGTAATTTTTTTCTAAAACACAAAGTGTTCATAATTTCTTGAAAGATCTACCTCATCTAATGAAGCCATTTATGAAATATCTACAGTTCTGTTTAAAAAAGGTTTCTGGCTGAAGAAACTTACAAATGTGAACCGAATGCAAACCAGGAAGCATATAAAGAAATCCATAATCTCTTACTTTAATGAATTTAATGATTTTTTCAAACAATTTAATTGTTTTGGAGGTTTGATCAATCTTTGATGATAACATTGGTTATCTTATTCTTCATCCCTTGCATTACAGCAACATTTTGGCAGCTATCTCTGGGACTTTTAGGAGCTTTTTACCCAGCATATACAGTTTAGACTTTTCTCTGCAGTGGTACAGTTGATGTGTCTGGTTTTATCTATGTAAGATTTTGTGGCACATAGTAATACTGTGTAATACCACATCTTTAAATTCTAGGGCCCTAATGTCAAATCATTTTTCGTTAAATATTTTTAACTATTTCATAATTAAGAGAGAGAAAGAGAAAAAACCCAAAACTTTGCCTAGTACATGCTTGTATTCCTAACATAGAATCATAGAATCATTTAGGTTGGAAAAGACCTTTAAGGTCGTCAAGTCAAACCCTTAACCTAACACTGCCAAGTCCACCACTAAACCATGTCCTTAAACTCCACATCTTTTACACGTCTTTTAAATACCTCCAGGGATGGTGACTCAGCCACTTCCCTGGACAGCCTATTCCAATGCTTGACAAACTTTTCAGTAAAGAAAATTTTCCTAACATCCAATCTAAACCTCCCCTGCCACAACTTCAGGCTGTTTCCTCTTGTCCTATCACTTGCTCGTTGGGAGAAGAGACCGACACCCACCTTGCTGCAACCTCCTTTCAGGTAGTTATAGAAAGAGATAAGGTCTCTCCTTAACCTCCTTTTCTCCAGGTTAAACAACCCCAGTTCCTGCAGCCGCTCCCCATAGACCTGTTCTCTAAACCCTTCACCAGCTTCATTGCCCTTCTTTGGACATGCTCCAGCACCTCAATGTCTGCCTTGCAGTGAGGGGCCCCAAACTGAACACAGTAATCGAGGTGCGGTTTCACCAGTGCCGAGTACAGGGAAATGATCCCTTCCCTAGTCCTGCTGGCCACGCTATTTGTGATACAAGCCAGGATGCTCTTAGCCTTCTTGGCCACCTGAACACACTGCCAGATCATATTCAGCTGCATGTTGACCAACAACCTGAGGTCTTTTTCCACCGGGCACCTATCCAGCCACTCTTCTCCAAGCCTGTAGAGTTACATGGTGGTTGTTGTGACCCAAGAGCAGGACCCGGCACTCAGCCTTGTTGAACTCATACAGCTGGCCTTGGCCCATCGATCCAGCCTGTCCAGATCCCTCTGTAAAGCCTTCCCACCCTCAAGCAGATAAACACTCCTGCCCAACGTGGTGTCATCTGCAAACTTATTGAGGTTTGGAACTTTAGTAATTCCCTTCCCCTCTTTAGTAAGCATAACTTCTTCAAGACATTTAGATAACCTGAATAGGTGTTTTGTAATTTCTGATATATTTTTAACATAATTCTACTTCCTTGCTATTCTTAAGTGGAATATTGCTGTTACATATTTTAAGAGAAAACCAGTGTTAACTAGCTAGGTATCACTTCAGTATAGACAGGTAGAATATTAGATGGTGATGTAACATGAAACACCTCAGAATGACAATTGCTGCATGATAAACCAGGGGAAAACCAGAAAGTTGAAAAACTCATTTATATGTTTTACTTTGTTCCTTAAAACTCTGTATGACTGTGATCAGTCTGACCATGTTTAATGCTGCAGCCACATAGTGCCACAGCCACTGCACAATACTAACTATAGATTTTCCTCTGTGCCATGGGCAGGGTTTCTCATTTCATATATCATTTGCAACTTGCTGCAGTGATTCTGTGAAGTCATTGCCTATCTCACTAACACAAAGTTAGGAAGAAGTAGCATCTTTTCCTACTGTTGTTTTGAACAACTATCTCATGAGATATCACAGCCAGTTTCCTGTTGCTCTCTGCTTGTAGTGAAACACCAGCTATAATTATACCAGCTAAAATTACACCAGCAACCCTTTACATTCTATTCTTGAGTGTCAATGTTAAGGAGGTTAAATCTTCAGCAAAGCTTTGTCTGTCAGGTGCTATAGGCTACTACTCCTTATTTTATCTGCCTAAAGATATCCAGCAGAGTGCAAAACGTACATCCTGAGATGAAGCTCTGGAGTGTGGCCAGATCTGTCAGATTTTTTTTCTGTTTCTGAAATGCCATTCAACAAAAATCAGTGTGAATTATTCCGACTTTCCCCAGTCAACAGCAGCAGTAGAATAGCTTAATGATAGCATGAGACTCAGGGCACAGACCTGAGACAGGCAATCACAACAATATCTCATTTTCACCCTGGTCTCCATCACTGAACCCACATTTCAAGCACTAAAATTAAAGCTGAGGTAAAACAAGTAAACCAATACTGCCAGCCAACACAAAGCATTACTGGACCTCACCTTTGCGTGCTGCTGAGTGGAACAGGCTTTGATACTGCTGATTTCACTGGACTAAATCCATATAATCATCTTTGCATATGTCTGACAGTGTAAATGAAGTTTAGGTAAGGACTGAGCAGGGAAGATAAATGTAACCAAAGATTTAAATTTAATTTCATTCCGTAGAACCAAAGGTAGGAGTGAGATTAATGGCTTAAGATACAGGTCTTACTTATCATGGAAAGGGGCCCCTGCCACCACAGGAATTTCTAGATTTTTATTTTAATTTATCTTTTATCTTTTATAATTTGGTATTTCTCAGTATATGCCTAAGAGGCCATGTGTGTTGTTGCCCAATTAAATGAAAAATTCGACCTTATGCCAGTTTCTTTCTTTAAAAATACAGCAATGTTTAAAATGTGAGACTCTTAAACATACTCTTGACTCATTTCCTCTTTGTATTGTCAGGAATATACTGGGTCAAACCAAAAAATACTCTTTACAACACCTCCATTGCTGTTTTGTCAGTCTCAATAATCAAATAAAAATTATCACTAACACACTAAGGACTCGGAACATCTGCTATACTTTTGAACTTTAGTTAGTTTCAGAGGTAATGTGGCAAAATGTGGATATCTTAATTACTTTTTTTTTAATAGACACTCTTAAAAAATTAAAACTACTTTATTTTCAGTTTCTGTAGAAAATTGGGACCATGCAAGCCCCACACTTTCCTTTTGTTTTCACTGGTAGTGTCACTGATTTTGTTTTACTGTTTCTTTTTGCTATGATGTAGCTTCTTATTGCTCAGGACATGAAGGAGGTGATGGGTCATTTTAAGCAGGCTCCTCATTCCATGATTACAGTGCACCAGCATATACTGAGCCCCATAAAGGAAAAACACTCCTCTCTCCTCTATTTCTTTTCCTGTGTCAGGGAGCAAAGAGCAGCACGTATCAAAGGCAGTGGAGCACACTAAGAGCAGATGCACAATAGGACAGTTATTAAGCACTCTCAAAAGCATAGTTACTACCAGGAGAATGCACAAGTGTTAGTCAGAAAAAATAACTGAGGGGAGATAAATAAAGTAAAATCTCTCTAACATATGTGAGATCTCAGAAATAACTCTGAATGACCATTCTCCATAACCCTGCAGGCCACATTATATTAAATTATTATCACTTACGTAACCATTACTTCAGGTTTCACCGACCTTGACAGCAATGCAGTATTGAATGTCACTGAAGAGTTTTTACAGTGTAATGTGACAGGCAGACAAAACATGCAGAAATTTTTCTACTCACTATTCAGAGATATATATGGATTGTATAAGCCTATTACAAAAGAAATCCATCTCATGTGAAACTTCATTTTTATGAAGTTTTCTGACAATATTGCAGATTCTTACAGTATGATGTAATTAGATTTGTGTGAATATCTGTCATGCATTTCCCACTCAGCTAAATTTCTCTGATCTTTTCTGCTGCACTGAAAGAGCTTGTGCCAGTGACTGCTTTGGAGCATCCATATTTGGCATCAGTAAATCTGAAAAATACTTCATAAGTTCACTGACATTACAGAGCTATTGTTAGACCTCTATAGTCATTGTAAAGAGTTGGGTGATTGCAAAAAGAGCTTGGCAGAAAACCCTGAGGGAGTAAACTTTCAAGATAAGGAAGTTCGGTTCACTCACAACTGACTTAGAGTCCTGGTTTCAGATGGGATAGAGTTAATTTTCTTCCTCATAGCTACTCAGATCCATAAGTAGTCTCACATAATATGAGGTACTGTGCTTGAACCAATGTGCTCTGTTTTTTGACTTGCTTATGGCCAGCTGTTTGCAATGTGCTGCTTTGTACTTCTGATAAACAGATGAGCAGATACAGCACAGTCACATGCCGGGAGATGATGAACACTAAGAAGTATGAGGTTCTATGCTATCTTGAGGTTACACAGTAGACTGCACATTATGCAGTGCTGATACCAAAAAATCAAGCAGCACTTACACATTTAGAAAAGTTGATGGTGCCCAGATGCTTCCTTTATATTTGGAGGAAAGACATGAAAGGGCATCAAAAAGATCTGAGTTCCAGACACCATCAATTTAAGATTATTCAGAACAAGATCTTCCGCTTCCTAAAAACCTCTTCCTAAATATAAATCCTCTGCCCTTCCACTAAGGCTAAGTCTTCAGGGAATAAGCAGGAAGAGCTATCTTTCACTAGCAAAAGGATTGTCCGAATAAGGTTTTTAGCTGCATAGTAATAAGAAAGGTCTTTCTTAGGAGATGATATACAGGATTTTAAAAAGTGAGATATTAACCTGACCTGGTTGTCAGGATATGCATAGAGAGATACACAAGGTGTGGACTGTTCATGATGGTGTTGCATATTACTTTTTAGAGGGGTGGGGGGTGAGGAAGTGAGGAGAGTAGTGATATTATCACACAAATAAGGTAAAGAACAAAAATAAAAAGATAAAAACACCAGTAGTCCAGCAGAAAAGCTGTCTGTTGGCTGAAAGCTAAAGTTGACATGATTTCCATACCCTTAGATACTGAAACACCTTTTGGGAATAAACATGACTAATTTTTTTATTTACTTATTTTTACAAAAAAAAAAAAGAAACATTGAAATTCAATGAAACTAAACAACTTTCATCCAAAATAAGTGAGACTTAACGAATTTTCTAGTTCTTTCTGGGAACTTGCACAACAGCTTAAAAGGAAAATATACTGCATCCTCTTTGATGAGATCTCAGTATTACGAAGGTTGAACTGAGGTTTACGTTTCTCCTGGGGTTGACAGTCTTTAAAATGGGTAGGAAGTGAAGGGAAAAGTGTGCTGGTCCAGTTTGACCCATTGGTGCTGTCATTTTTAGGAGTACATTTAAGAATGGTGTGTATCACAGAAATATTAATATATTTAAAAGGTTTCCTATTGTTTGATGATTAAATTCTGTAATACAGTAAAAAAAAAGTATCATGACTATGAAATCTGGTGTCAGGCCTTTACCTGTTTATTAAATAGCACTTTCATATAAAAATCTTATATTTGCTATTTTTAAAATATTCTCTTCTTTTATCTGATTAATTTGCTCAGCATGGTTTTCTCTCAGTGGAAGAGTCCATGGAAGTATTGCCTACCAGTTGAATCACCAGTGCACAGATAATTTTCCCACTTAGACATTTAATTTGATATTCCTATAGCAAAATATCACTCCTGTTTGTAATTTGGTTTAGTATCAGGAAAACATTTTAGCTCCTTATTACCTGAAACACTACTTAGTTTTTTCTAAATGAACCATTTCTCTGAAATATTTTATTAATCTTTGTTGTAAGGAAACAATTATTAGACATTAAAGAATAGTGAGGGTTTTTTGCTTTAATTCTTCATTTAGTAAGAGAGTGAGGATAAAAATAATTTCAATATTTCAAATAATACACCAAAAATTAAGAAATCCAGTATGACCTGCAAAATTTTGTAATTTCCTTAAACGCTTCTCTCTTTTTATGATGGAGATAATCATTAAGTAGTTCTGCAAGACATCTATTAATCAATGTTGGTTGAGGCTGAGCTGAAGTTCTGATTGGTTGCTCAGGACTACCCAACCACTAAAGAAGAATGACACGCTTTAGAATTAACTGTTTTTTTGCCCACCACCCAAAAAAAATATAGAAGCTTAAAAGGAACTAGAAAATCCCTGGAAACAGCAGAAGAGAGAGAACCAGAGAAATAAATCCACAGTTACAATGATTCTGATGCCAGCATTTCTTGTACACCGAGTCCAAATCACATTGTCTGGATTTGTAGGAAAGAATAAGAGTTTATATACTTCCAAGGACCAGTATTGGCATATATTTCCATATGCTGCTTTTTCTTTAAATAGACAGCTCAGCATTAAAGTATACTTTTTTTTTTTTTTGAGTAGCTAAAGTACTAACATTGTTACTTCTTTTTCAATCACTTTTGGACACTATTGCTGATTACTTTTTTATCTACATTGATTTAAGAAACTGTAGTTTTGAAATAATTACTTGGAACATAACTTACAAGACACTGATGTTAAAAGTCATTCATTATGACAAGAACAAGAACTGCAATTTAGGGCAATTAGTTTGCCTAACTGCAATATATATTCTAATGCAGCAGACTAACCATTAAATGCCATAACGAGTCTACCTAAACACCATCTGTTTTAACAGCCATCTAGATCTAGTATTTTAAATTTGTAGTCTGTTAATTTTGCTTCATCTCATTTTTCCAACGCACACTATGTCCCACATCAACTACAGCTTACAATGTTCTTCCATAAACTGTGAGCAGCAGAGATACATCAAAGCAGAGACAGAAATGAGTGGTAGCAGAAAATGCTATGCTATACAGTGGAACAAGCACTGCCAGCATTGTGGCCGTTCTTAGTGAAAAGGTGCACTGCAGGCCCAGGTGCTAGACCTTAAATGTGAGTTTGAGTATGTGACCTTCCAGAGCCCTTGCTTTGAGTCTTCTCCAAGGGCAGCACTACATATTATAGGATGTGTGTGCCTCATCCTGTCTTTCATGATCAGTGTTCTTTTTTATACTTTAACAATGCTCATGTGTTCCTGTGCTCTGTGAAGCAGTTTTTACTTCTGTTTTACTTTTCTTGTTCACTACAAAATGTACCAGTCTGAGTTCTCAATTTTTAAGTTGGACTTCCTCTCTACATGAGGTCCTGATGAGATCCTTGCTGTGCTTTCTCATTTGGGTTTCTTGCTTTCTCACATATGACATGTACAGTCTTTGCATCTTAACATGGGAAAGTGCTCACAACCTGCCTTACTCAACAAATTTTGCTTTCTGCCAGATTTAAAAGGCTTCTGAAAACTGCAAACTATATAATCATTAGTTATATAGAGAAAAGTTTGGTCTAGTAGCAGCTATATCTTTCTATACTGTCATTGAAGGAATCTACATAGCCTTCATACAAAAACATTACATTAAGCTGTGCTTTGATATATTTTCCTGAGACAAGAAAGCACATGAAAGATTGAGGTGTTAACTTTGTAGTTGGTCTTTTTGTCTGGCTCAACAATTCGACCATCACAAAAAAAAACAAGAAAGAAGGTCTGTATAGTTTGCTTATTTGGTGTCAGCTTGTACTCACGTTACATACAAAAATCTAGGGCCCAATCTAGTACCCACTTATACCAATTAAGATTTAATATTTATTTTAATAACTGTGGGCTATGTACTTAGGAAATATCACAGGAAAAGAAAATGGTACAAATATGACCATGGAAGTCCTCTGTACTGGCAGTGTCTCATGTCCCCAGAAAATAGGAACAAATCAGAAATTACAATAAGTTAGCAGACTTTTCTCTTGATAGTTCATATAAGATTAACTGCTTCTACATGACAAAGTCAATATATATCATATTACTAAAGAGAAATATAAGCAATTACAAAGTACTCAAAAACACACTTTTCCTCACACACGCATGCAGAGAATAGAACAAATATTTTTTTTTCTTAGAAAAGAAAAAGTAGACTCTTTAACTGATACCAAGTTCAATGTTTTGTACCTCTCAAAACTTTATTATCATAGAAGAGAATCTAATGAGATTTTGGTTTTCCTGAAACCGCCTGGTTTGAAAAAACATTTTAAAAACGGGGGAAAAACCACTTCTAAAAGGAATCTGTTTCACATTTTCCACATCCATTCCTGATTGGACAAATAGACTTGGATATACATTGCAACAAATGAGTTTCAAAGCAGGTGACATGAAAAAAAGGTAGAAATAATAAAAAATATGATGTATTTTCTTAGCAAGGGTGTCACTAACCTTGGGAATAGATGATGCAAAACATCTTTGAGAAATGTGGAGCATGTCCTGCCTTGATATGCAGGGTGGACTAGATAACCTCGTAAGACCACTCCCTTCCTCATGATTCTTGCACAGGTTATTCAGATTTTCAAGACAAGTAGAGGCTTAGTATCAAATAGTAACTGAAAAGGCTGCATGTGTGGGAAGAAAACTACTGTCATTGTTCAGATGAAATCTGAATTGCTGGAAAACTCTGGACTAGCTTTGAATAAACTGATGTTTAAAGCATTTCCTCTTTGCTACCTCGTTTTAGTTATAGTCTTTTCTTCTCTCTTTTCTCTTTTCTCTTTTCTTTTCTTTTCTTTTCTTTTCTTTTCTTTTCTTTTCTTTTCTTTTCTTTTCTTTTCTTTTCTTTTCTTTTCTTTTCTTTTCTTTTCTTTTCTTTTCTTTTCTTTTCTTTTCTTTTCTTTTCTTTTCTTTTCTTTTCTTTTCTTTTCTTTTTTCTTTCCTTTTCCTTTTCCTTTTCCTTTTCCTTTTCCTTTTCCTTTTCCTTTTCCTTTTCCTTTTCCTTTTCCTTTTCCTTTTCCTTTTCCTTTTCCTTTTCCTTTTCCTTTTCCTTTTCCTTTCTTTTTCTTTTCCTTTCTTTTCCTTTCTTTTCCTTTTCAAATGTATATTCTTTGTTTTAGAACAGGTTGGAAAGACAGGAGCAGATGGATAACATTTGGGACATTTTGTCAATTCATCTGTTAGTAAGTGAGACACTCACACTGGCTGCATTAAGCAAAGTCCTGTCTCCACCACTGCCAGCAGCCTTGAAGATATCCTCTGAGACTGTTTTGATGGTGGACAGCTGAGGTAAAAATAGTAGTATTTGCAACAGCCAATAAACATGTCACAAGTCCTTGAATCAAGACCTCTGTTGTGATCACACCTAGACTTATTTCATTACAGAGACACCTTTTTATCAGTAATAAAACTTACCAAGCTTGCCCAGACAGGACTGGTGCAACATATGGCTTACAAAATCATTTTCTACTATTTCTGAGAAACAAAGCAAACATATTGCCAGGTGGTTGCTGTGGCTGCTGGTCTAGCTGATGTCAACCTGTCTGTTACTACTTTGTGTTCCCTGATGTTCCTAAGATATGTGTTGTTGCATGGTATGTACCTATGATATGTTGGATTTCTCCTTGAACAGAGGATCATAGAATGATGCAGCAACTTAAAAGATACTGTATGCAGTGGAAATAAACTAGAGATTTAATTGTATTTTGTAGTTCAGATTAGCAATTTGGAAAGAAATGATAGGATATGAAAACAAGTATTATCATAATTCTTTTGAAAACTCTAGCTTTCCCATTTTTTGGAAACATTGTAAATTACAAGAACATATTCCACCCATACATTCTAGTACACTGTAAGTCAATACCAGAGTATGTGAACAAAATGTAATCTCTTATATCATCAGATGATGTACATAGAACAAAACTGCCAATTTCTCTACTTGCATGCAGCATTTTTCAGTGTTTCATCATTGTTAGTGTGATCCAATGATGCTGCCAAATAAGAGGCATTTTTTCTTTATAAATGCATAGATACTGCAATGATATGTAGACATACTATTTGGCATGCTATTCAACATGCATAGATGGAATAGGAAAGTCACAGCTCAGATGTTAAAACTAGTGAAGGAGATGAAGGACAATGAGATGAAAAGCTAAGGAATATGTGGGGCCAATGCTCAATGGAGAAGTAAACTTAGTGACAAAGGACAAAGAAAAGGCCGAGGTATTTGGTGCTTGGTTTTGATAATTTTTGGTGATAAGGTCTGTCATCTCATTCCCTGGTTTCCTGAGTTTAGCGATAGAATTTGTGAGAATGTAGCAGTACCTACAACAGAAGAAGATAGAGCAGGAAATGCTTCACCCACTTGGAAATGAGACAGAGGGTGTTGGGACTGCTGACTGATGTCACTGAAAGGCTGCCTTCTGCTGTCTTTGAAAGATTATGTGGATCGGGGAAGTTTCTGATGACAAGCAAATGTTGTACCCACCTTTATCCAGGGCAAGCAGGAGAACTGGGTGTTACGGAGGCCGATCAGCATTCCTCGATCATTGGGAAGGTGAATAAACAAGTCTTACTTAAAGCCATTTTCAGGCAATTGAAGAACAAAGATATGACTGGGAACAGCCAGTGTGGGTTTGCCAAGGGCAAATTATGCCTGACCAATCTGATAGCCTTCCATGATGACATGACCATCTCAACGGATAAGGGGAGAACAGTGGATGTTCTTTAATAAAGACCTGGGTGATGAGATCCAAGCAAGTCTGTGGACATCTTCAGACTGAGGGGGAAAGGTCAATACACTGGAGGGCAGGGCTGCTATTCATAGAGGCTTCAACGTGCTGGAGGACCTTGCGAGGTTCAGCAAAGGTAAATGATTTTGGCTTTTATAGCCAATACCTGTAGAAACACTAGAATTTGTTCCAGAGCATTCATTTTTCTCTTAAGCATAAAACCGAGGCTTGGTCTTTTTTAAGAAAGATTGTAATGTGATCAGCTATTCTCACTGTATGGATTGCTGGAAAACATTTTACACGACATCATCTATCCACAGATCTACCGCACCATGTTGTTATTCTAAGACAACACAGACAGATGATTCACATTTTGGCAATCCTATTTCATGCACTGTCACTCATCTCAGACAACTACTTGAGCTGCAGAAGCTCTAGTATTTGATTTTTAATACTTTAACAATCTTGTATATTCTCATGTGGCTGGTAGATGTTACTGGAACATAAACTACAATGCCAGTTCTAACCCTGCTAAAACAAAACTAAAATCACAAGTATAACTAACAATACTTAAAGTGCTTACTAGATCTCATAAAACCTATACCTCCTTTCTCCTGATATTGGCCTTCTGCCAATGTTCTGCTTCAAGTAAGTGAAAGTCTAAAACAGAAATAAACAAACAAATGAAAGCAAAAATGAAACAAAACTCCTGCAATGCAAATTGTCTGTCTCTGCTCTCTTTTTATGATGGGCTGTAGCACACCCTTTCCAGTGCCTTGGAAAATCTCTTCTTTTGTGAATGGATCAGAGAAAATAGCATTTCTTGGTTTCTACACTCCTGACATGGAAGGTCAGCATCATAAACTCCATATATCTTCCCTCCTCTAGTGTTCCTTAAGGTTATGTCTTGAAGTAACTCCCACAATCTTATTCCCAGTCTCTTGCATTTCCTCTCAGACCACAGTTGCATTTCTCCTAAAGCTAGTTTTGCAGTTGGTATGTGTCTTGGGAATTAAATCTTCCAAACAAATTCACTGGACGATTACAGTTCAGAAATACAGGGTATAGTATATGAAACAAATGTGAAAAACTATTTGCCAATGTATTTACCATATACAGCAGAGCTCATATACAAGCATGCACTCCCTGATAAGTTTTGAAGGTGAGCAGAAGTAATTAATATTTATTATTCTATATTACTTATTTTCATGGCACATATCTTTATCCAAATATGCCTGAATAGTCAGTTGATTTTAGCAGACAGATTACATATCGGGTCTCGTTTAGAAAGACATTTGACTAGATTTAGCATTGGGTTAATAAAAACATATACTTTTAACATGTAAATATGTAATATATATAATAGACAGTTATAGACAAAGAACACATGGTTTTCAGAGCTGGAGACTTTCTCAGAAGATAACGCAATTTGGTTATGCCCACTTTTCTGGCAATTACTGGGGGTGAGGTAAAGGCTGCTTCTTTTGATATGTTATTTGGATGACTCAGTGCCCTTCTAAAGTGTCAGCACTGAATTGCAACCCAAGTGCTAATAAGAAGTCTAAAACTACGGAATCTGGGATCAGAGGTAAAATGTTACCGGTCTCTTTCTTTGTGATAAGGAGATGTACTGACTGTGTAGAATCACTGCAGCAAGTTGTAAATGATGTATGAAATTAAAATTCCTCTGCCTGGTGCACAGAGAGAACACAGATAACACTGCAGTTACTGCTGTGGTGCGGTATTTGCAGTGGTATTTAGATACATCCTTTGACAAAAAAACAAGCAAACAAACAAACAAACAAAACCCCAAGAAGTATTAAACAAATTGTAGGTGGAAGGAATGAGCATTAAGCTGTGCTTTGTTTGTTCTTACCTCCCCTTCACAATTTCCTCCCTCCTTCCTCACTAGACTTTATCTGAAGAGCATCTTATATGGACAGCAGGACTCTGGTAAAGTACCTTACAAGCAGATAGCTCTTGTACAGTTATGCATAACCCCATGGGACATGCAGACACACTTGGAAGATCCACAGGTAGGAAGAGAAGAGAAGGGCTGAGAAAATGAACCTCGTCCTGAACAGTCTGATTTAAAAACAGGTAAGGGGATGACTTCACAAGCTATACTGCAAAGCTGTCTCCCAGTTCTGCACCTTCCTAGCCATGCTAACAAAAGTAAATAGCTTGCTCTTTAAGCATAGTCTTTAAGAGTCCTTTAGTTTTGATGAAGTGGGCAAACCACCCAATTTTTCTACTCTCATCCAACACTATATCTTAGATAACTAAGGAAAAAAGAAGAAATGTGTAAGAAAATCTCCAGGTGAGTGTCTGGCATTTCATTTTGCATTTTTGAAGTCACTTTATTTTACCAGAAAGACATAGAAAAGACATAGAAGTTAGTGTGGTTTGATGTGAGATATACTGAAATATTTCTAGAAATAGATGGTGAAGAATTATTTGGTTACTCACTCTTTCTCTATTTAATGAATGACTACACAAATTTAATTTTTTTTTTTCATCTTGTATTTTATATCTGAAGTCTTCCTTACCTTCTATTTTACTTTACTAATCTGAAGTGGCATCAGCACTAAGGCTCCTGTCTTGTGAGTAGCTGTTACGCGCTTGCCATTTTCTGGGCTATCTAAAAATAATCTACCTTTAGAATGGTGTCCTTCTATCCCCCATTTTTCCATCCTTATATTTGACAAATGTGATCCTGAGTCAGATTAAAGTGAGTACCACTGGCACACAGTCTAGTGAAAGGTTCTGTACTAAGTAGTATATACATGGCAGACTGGTAGTCTAGTGTGTCACAAGCCAGCTGGGCTGGGAACACTGTCATTATCTGACTGGAAAACACTGATTTTGGTTTTGGGGAAAATTAGAATAAGGTTCTAAGGCTTGCTATTGAAATATCAAATTTATTTTAGCTCACTGAGATCTTTTGAAAAAACTATTTTTCTAGCATTCTTCTTAGTTTATCCTCATAGCACAAAGACCTCCCTTTACAAGTCATCAATAAAATTAATGTAATTCTTTTAAAGGTTTCTATAGTACAATGTTGATAAAATAAGTAATATAACTGTGTATATGCTGGGCCTTGATATTTTATATTGGGTTTACTTTGCATGAATAACGAAGTCACCCAAGCTAATGTATTACTATTCAGAGCACACTAAAAGCTTTATGGATATTGTCAGATATTATGCATAAAACTGAAAGAACTGAAAAAAAAGACTGCAATAATGCATTTTTTAAATTAAGCAGTTACATGGCCACTACACTAACTCTGCCACATTACACATTTTCTTACATCTGAAAAACTAACTACTGAAAATACCAGTATAGATTACACATTTATTAAAGTATAAATAAAATTTGAACTGGATTTCAGTTAATGATTGTAACAGTCCTGTACTAATTGCCTGTCCTAAACTAAGGTGAATGTCTCTGGTATGTATTCTCCATAGCCATCACAAAAAGATATGTTTTTGTACTTCACTAAGTGAACCTGAACAAATCTCGATTAACAGTGGGAACACCAGACACACGTGCAAAAAAGAATTGTGATGGACTAAATCTAGGTGGTTGTTTCCTTCAATACTAATAGAGGCAGAGAGTGTCTATAATTACCATTGAGCCTGCACATCTTGTTGGGGATCCAGAGTGAATAAAGATGTAGAGTCAACAATCTTTTCCATCTATCAAAATAACATAAGATGTACCTTGATTTTTTTTGTTGCTGTTCTTCAGCTTGGTAAACGCTTTGTCTTTCAGGGTTTTACAAGCATTTTTATTTTAGAATTAAGCAAACTCAGCAGGGAGATCTTTGTAGGGTGGAAGACATTTTAGGAAAATTATTATATATAGCACAATTATAGACTTGAACAAATAACTGATTTCTTGGTTCACTGGCAATTCAGAAAAGAGGAATTCAACCAGTGCAAGGTGAATTTTAATTCATCCTCCAGCTCAACCAGCAAATCAAAAAGGAATTATTTAGGATGATATGAAATATTTGCTACAAAATGGTATTTAATTTCAACCATGATCATTTATAAAGGCTTAGAAAGATAAAGGAAATGTAAAGCCAAAATATTAATTTGAGTATTAAAAAAAAATCCTCAGCTTCTACATATTTTCACATGAGCTATTTTGTCAAACATTCTAATGGACAAAACATTTTAATGTATGCAAATCTGTATTCTTCACCAGAGGAAATACAGTCCTGCTGAAAATTGTTATCTATGGCTAATATTCCAGTGGGTACAAATCTTGATCCTAAAGTTAAGTGTTACAACAATTTGTGTATCCACTCAAGATTACAAATCTTCAGAAACTGCATAATTTGCATACATCCAGTAAGTAAAGTTGTACTGGAAAATAAAATGAACATGTAACAGGAATACTAACCTAAATCTTTTCCCTATTTCACCTACTTTTAGAGTCCCAATTACGTGCCTGAACTAAACGTCTCTGCAATAAGGCTTTCTTCCCTTGCTCCAAAATGGGATGGACTCTAACAACCCATTCCCACGCCATAAAGGAAGTAGCAATTAACTTGCAGTCTTTTTCAGGATTCTGACATTTGCCAGCAGACTGCAGTAACGAGAAACATTCAAAACCTTAACACACTCAGGTTGATTTGAAAGCCATATCCTTTTCTTAGCATGCTGCCTGCTTGTTGCCAGTGGAAAAGTAATGGATAATTTTCTGTAGCCCTACAGGATGTGCGAAATGTTTGAAGAGGAACGTTTAAATCACTAACATCTGGTGGAATTCAAGTGAATTCTTTACACCATCTTTCAGGAGCTCAGTGGTAGCTGCTGAGAACTACACTGAGTACACACTGAACAGAGATATTATTTAAGACTCATTTCAGACAACTATTCAGTGTTTGCTGTGAATCTATGCCCAATTTTGAGATCCTACAGCTGTTTCACTATTTTGGAAAAAGTGAGCTCATTAAGATATTTGAGGATTCAAAGGGTTTGGCAAAATAAAGATGGACATTACCATCTAGATACTGCACTATTCAATGTTTTTCACATCTGTGCATATAAAAAGTTAGTCAATTTGCCCCCTTAGTTGTCTTTTATGTATGTGAATGAAGACTTTATTGCAGCACCACTGAATCTCAACACAGTGTGTCTTTGTTTTGTGTTTATTATTATTGTATTTTGTTTCACTTTTAACTGCTTCTTCAGTTCTTTACATTTTGCTTTAAAATACTCATGCATGAGACACTTTTTGTAAGACCTATGAGGAATGATAACTGTGTGTTAAGGAGATATAAATGACCACAGCAATTCAGAACAATTATCTATGCATAAAGTCCTGTATTCTGAGCCTCATGTACTAGAACAACATATTTCAAAAGAGATATATAAAATCTGATAAGGCTAATTGAGAAAAAATGTCTTAAAATTAAAATTTTGTTCTAAAACTATGAAATTAATGGTTGGCCTATGTCTCTGAGAATAAAGAAAATTATTACATAGGAAGTCAAGTATGAGCCATTGAATTGAAGAAAATCTTGTCCTTCATAAAAATATCTAGTTTTAAAAACATCTAAATAAAACCTTTGCCTTATTACAAAAATATGGATATGGAGTTTAGACTTACACTGTATATGTTAGATGCATTAGATATTGATATATATCAATCTAGATAGATACTGATATATAAAGATATGGCAGATGCATATGCACATGCACAGATATTTCAACAGTTTAAAGTCTTTTCCTTTTCAATTTCATTGGCTATTTTTTGAATTGTATTTTGTGTTAATGAATATAAATCTGTTATCAATGATATTGCAATTTTTTTCCTTCTTGATCATACAGGTAGGTTTTCTAAAAATGCCTAAGCAATTTCTCAGCACAGATTTCTCTGATATCCACTGAGTGCTGATAAACCTCATTATCCTTTTGATATAGATATCTTTGGATTCCTGCTATTATTTCTGTCTCTTTTCTGGATTTTTTTCTTTCAAACACATTTTGTGTTTGTAAACCAACAATATTTTCTTGGTTCCTTTATTAATATAGCTTAGCATATTATTTGAGGGTTTTATGTGCCCATGATGGCAGAAGAGTTTATTCACTTAAAAATGTGTTTAGACTAATACTGAAAAAATGCTCAATATTTACAGTATTTTACATACTCCTCATACTATGCTAATTAATAGAGATTTAAATCCAGGCAGTCTGGTTCACTAATTTGTCATGACAGTAATAATAATTTATTCTTTAATATGCAAAGACGGTATGCTTGTAAGGTGTGTTAAGAAATCCTAAAGAGTTTGTTAAGCCAAATGCATTTGGAAAGAAGGAAATTAAAGGATTTGGGTGCCTCTGTGAGAACTTTCAGTAGTTTGCCTACTGTCTAAAAATCTGGAGAGGATAAATTCAGTTTTAAAAATTGTACAATTATCTCTGATTCTGATTTTGTTAAAAGTATAATCTCAGTAAATACTGGTCCAGGGAATGGTTGAGTAGACACTCTGCTCTTCGGAGTCAAGATTTGTTCCTTGCATATTCCCAAGATGTACTGAAGATATTATTTCAGAATTATGTGCTTTTCCCATCAAAGCAGAAAATAATGATCTCCCCTTTTGTTCTTTTTACAGTTTCTTCACAGTTTTGCAATATAATATGTGCATGGTTTTGCATGGAGGAACTGTGATAAATTGCAATGTGGGAAACATTGCTTGTGTGAGATAGATAAGAAATAGGTACACTCATGTAGGAAGGAACAGATAAATTCTCTTTATCTGCATTTATCCTTGAATGTGTTCAAGTTTTCCTGGTCTTTGTAGTGGTCTTGCTGTAGTGAAACTGATCTTTTAGATACACCCAGTCTTTTTGTCACTGTTACCCTTAAATGATGCTAAATCAGAATGACCTATCTGAACAAATATTTAGACATTCACACAATGATAAATGGTGGTCCAGAACATACAGTGAGCTTTGAACATGAGAGGAAAAAAAAAGACTTCTCAGGAGAAATATGTTTAGAGATACTTCATCATGTAAGATAATGTGAGCAAACTGTTATCAATAACTACTGGTGTTCATACACATAAAATAAACTTGGTCTATGCAAATAATTCCAAACCAAAAAAATAAAGAAGATAAAGAAATAAAATATATAACCGATAGGACTTACAAATATTCAGTATTTCTTATAAATTTAATTTTGAAGTTTTCTCTAAATCAACCAACCAACAAACCAAAAAGCATTGTTCAGAGAGAACTATTATGAAATTTCAAGAGATTTGCAACTTGGGAATTTACAGTGTTTGACAGTGTGTATCTATAGTATGGCATAATGACAGCTTCAACTATAGTCAAAATTTTGTTGTTTCCAGGAGTGACACTGAATGTATTTCTAAACAGCACATTATATTCACTTCATGCGAGTGGCTGAAGATGAATGATATAAATAATTTTATATGACGCATATTGAAATAAATATCACTCATGTGGCATAACTGCAAATGCATAGGTAGAATCAGAATATCCTTCACACTATAGACTTCTAAAAAAAGTAATAAAAACAGTAGGCCTCTTGCATTCACACAGAAATACACATGTGCTCAGAACACACATTGACTTCACATAAATAAATAAAGCAGAAAAATAGTTTAAAAACAATCTTTAGTCTCAGATGATGACTCTCTCACCAGGATAATTTCTAGAGCTGGTTGACTTGATTTGCCGAGAGTGTATGGAATTGTAGTATAGAGAGATGAGCAAGGAGAATGTGAAATACAATATTACAAGTTTAGAGTTATAGATTATTGTTTAAATTCAAAGGCAAGGAAAAGTAGAGATAATTTCCCCAAAACATTCCAGAGGCTTCACCTTTGATCATTTTCTCCTTGAAATAAAAGGTGTGTACATTTTCTCTACAAGCAAAGTGCACAGGTTAAGCACTAACAGAACATAAAGGTTATACTCAGGTTTCCTGGGCAAACAATTCTCTCCTCTACATGCACATCTTCCCACATGTGTACATCTCATGGAAGACTTTAATGCAAAGCTGATAACCACATTGAACAGAAGGAATGGAAAGGGATGAAATATTCGAGAAGCAATAATGGACAGCATTTAAATACTGTGTATGACTGTTAGAACAGAATAGAATTAGAATGGAATGGAATGGAATGGAATGGAATGGAATGGAATGGAATGGAGTGGAGTGGAGTGGAGTGGAGTGGAGTGGAATGGAATGGAATGGAATGGAATGGAATGGAATGGAATGGAATGGAATGGAATGGCATGGAATGGCATGGAATAGAATAGAATTAGAATAGAATAGAATAGAATAGAATAGAATAGAATAGAATAGAATAGAATAGAATAGAATAGAATAGAATAGAATAGAATAGAATAGAATAGAATAGAATAGAATAGAATAGGAACTTGCAACAGTCATCTAGTCCAACTGCCTGACCATTTCAGGACTGACTGAAAGTTAAAGCATGATGTTAAAGCTGTTGTCCAAATGCCTCTTAAACAGTGACAGGCTTGAGGCATTGACCACCTCTCCAGGAAGCCTGTTGCAGTGTTTGACCACCCTCTTGGTAAAGAAATGCTTCCTAATATCCAGTCAGAACCTCTCCTGATGCGGCTTTGAACCATTCCCACACGTCTTATCACTGGATGCCAGGGAGAAGAGATCAGCACCTCCCGCTCCACTTCTCCTCAGGAAGCTGCAGAGAGTAATGAGGTTGCTCCTCAGCCTCCTTTTCTCCAGATTATACAAACCCCGAGTCCTCAGCTGCTCCCTATATGGCATGCCTTCCAGCCCTTTCACCAGCTTTGTTGTCCTCTCTGGACACATTTGAGGACCTTAACATCATTCTTAAATTCTACGCTGCAGAGCTGCACACAGTACTCCAGGTGAGGCTGCACCAATGCTGATTACAGTGGGATATTCACCTCTTTTGACTGGCTGGTTATGCTGTGTTTGATGCACCCCAGGATGTGGTTTGCCCTTTTGGCTACCAGGGCACACTGCTAGTTCATACTGAGACTGCTGTCAACCAGCACCCCCAGATCCCTTTCTGCAGGGCTGCTGTCAAGCCACTCCTCCCCTGATTTAGACTTGTGCCTAGTGTTACTCCATCCTAGGTGCAGAGTCCAGCATTTGAACTTGTTAAATTCCATGCCATTAATCATTGCTCAATGCTTCAATCTATCTAGATCCCTCTGCAAGGCCTCTTGTCCCTCAAGAGAGTCAACAGAACCTCCCACTTCGGTATCATCAGCAAAATTGCTAATGGTGCATTCAACCCCTGCATCCAGATCATTGATAATTGTTAACAAACCAATTGAGTAACACAAAAAATGAACAATCATCTACACCACTGAAATTAGAGCTTCTCCAAACTCAGAACTTCTGCATGTTTAGATGTTCAAGTATGAATTTATGGCCTTGGTTTTAACCTTTTGTCTACAAATAAAAGTAGAAATAGGAATAGGAATAGAGCACTGTTCTGTTCATTAAAGCACATGGGGTGGACTGTGGAAGTAGATAAGAAAAATAGCAATGTGCCTTTTTTGGTTGCATATCACAGACAGATGTAGGGGTCTCTTGAAGTCAAATCTGAGCTGGATCTGCAGTGATGGGCACTGGGCAGCTCGCACAGGCTGTAGATCAGCCCTGAGATGAACTCTGGCTCATAACAATACTCACACAACACTACACGCTCACTATGACTTTTTAATAAAACTTACCTTACGATAAGATTTGTAAAGGTATTGTTTAGTTAGTAAGATATTTTGAAAAGATTTCTTCGATGGTCTTTGTCCCTTCCTCTCTAGACAACCTAATGAAAGTAAACATGAAATGCTTCGTCTTGTGTGGCAAGATTCACTGGTTTAGGAATTTTTTTCTCCCTCAGTCCACAATTTTCAGTCCATAACAGAGTACAATTTCCCCTTGCACAAATGTTTTTTTAATCTTACTACGGCAACAAATTTTTTGCCTCAGTCTTCACCAGCAAGTGTTCCAGCCACACCGTCTAAGACACAGAAGGCAAAGGCAGGGACTGGGAGGATGAACTGCCCACTGTAGGAGATCAGGTTTTAGACCATCTAAGGAACCTGAAGTTACACAAGTCCATGGGATCTGATGAAATGCATCCATGGGTCCTGAGGGAACTGGTGGATGAGGTGGCTAAGCCACTATCCCTCCTATTTGAAAAGTTGTGGCAGTCTGGTGAAGTTTCAGCTGACTGGGAATGGGACACATAACCCCCATTTTTAAAAAGGGAAAAAAGGAAGACACAGGGATCTACAGGCCAGCCAGTCTCACCTCGGTGCCCGGCAAGATCACGGGGCAGATCCTCCTGGAAACTATGCTAAGGTACATGGACAATAAGGAGTTGATTGGTGACAGCCAACATGGCTTCACTAAGGGCAAATCATGTCTGATGAATTTGGTGGCCTTCTGTAACAGGGATATGGGAAGAGCAACTGACATCTATCTGAACTTGTGCAAAGCATTTCACACTGTCCTGCATGACATCCTTATCTCTAAACTGGACAGACATAGATCTGATGGATGGACCACGGTAGGTGAGGAATTGGCTGTATAGTTGCACTCAAAGTGTTGCAATCAATGGCTTGGTGTCCCTGTGGAGAGTGGTGATGAGTGGCATTCCTCAGGGGTTGGTATTGGGACTGGTGCTGTTTAAACATCTTTGTCGGTGACATGAACAGTGGTATTGAGTGCACCCTCAGCAAGTTTGCCAGTGACACCAAGCTGTGTGATACAGTCAACACAGCGGGGAATTGATGCCATCCAGAAGGACCTTGACAGGCTTGAGAGGTAGGCCTGTGAGAACCTCATGAAGTTCAACAACGCCAAGTGCAAGGTCCTGCACATGGGTTGAGGCAATCCCAAGCACAGATACAGGCTGGGTGAAAAAGTGGATTGAGAGCAATCCTGTGGAGAAAGACTGGGGAGTAATAGTGGATGGAAAACTCACTATGAGCCAGCAATGTGCGCTTGCAACCCAGAAAGCCAACTGTACCCTTGACTGCATCATGAGAAATGTGGCTAGCAGGTCGAGGGAGGTGATTCTTTCACTCTACTCTGCTCTGATGAGACCCCACATGGAGTACTGTGTCCAGCTCTGGGGCCCCCAGCATAAGAAAGACATAATCCTGCTTGAGTGGGTCCACAGGAGAGCCACGAAGATGATCTGGGGACTGGAGCACCTCCCTTATGCGGACAGGCTGAGAGAGTTGGGGTTGTTCAGCCTGGAGAAGAGAAGGCTCCAGAGAAATCTTATAGCGGCCTTCCAGTACCTAAAGGAGGCCTACAAGAAGGACGGAGAGGGACTTTTTACAAGAGCATATAGTGATAGGATGAGGGGTAATGGTTTCAAATTGAAAGAGGGTAGATTTAGATTAGATATAAGGAAGAAGTTCTTCACTGTGAGAGTGGTGAGGCACTGGAACAGCTTGCCCAAAGAAGTTGTGGATGCCCCCTCCCTGGAAGTGTTCAAGGCCAGGCTGGACAGGGCTTTGAGTAACCTGGTCTAGTGGAAGGCATCCCTGCCCATGACAGCAGGGGCGTTAGATCTAGATGATCTTTAAGATCCTTTCCAATACAAACTATTCTATGATTCTATGATTTTTATGAAATACATACTTATTTGTTATTTATATTGAGCCTCCTCTTTTGCAATCAAAACAGTATGTGGAAAGTTATCAAGCCCTGAAAAATAAACAAAACTCAATGTGGCTGAAAACCAACATGGGGTTAATGGTTTCTTCATTATGAAAAAAGGAGCATGATAAAATATTAATAGTGAATTTTTTTCTATATTGTTTCATCCTTAATATGTCTAAAAACAAATCTCATTGGACTTCACAAAAATTGCAGTTCTAGTGATGAATTTTCAGGAAATAAAATTTCATGAGGTTCCTACCATATAAAACAGGATATTGAAGCCTTACGTTGAAAATTACCTTATCACAAGAAGTAACAGTATGACCTGCTACTTTGAGGAGCAGCAACTAAATCAGTATAAGGTGTAGCCAATGCTAGATCAGAACACTGGTGGTAAAATACCTGGCAAATAGAAAATAGTTAGGATTAAAAGAATTTTTTTTTTTTTTTTTTTACATCTAGTGGTATCTCTCTCATGTGTAATTAACTCTATAACAAAGATAAATACAATTTAATTAATTAAAACCTGCCTGTATTTGGCCAGCTGACCAGCTAGCCACTTCCCATCTTTATCATCCCATTGTTTTTTCTACAGAGTGCATAAGGAAGTGTAAAGTGTGCTGAGAAAGTGACACAATATGACTATTAAGGACCACTGAGATAGAGCAGTTTCCAGTATCTTGATGACCAAAAAGAGCATCTGATCAGCTACCTCTATTTTATAATGTGCATGTTTGGACAAATACCACAAGCTAATAACAGTGGTCTTCCCATTTTCCTCTATCCCTGTGCCTGAACAATCGAGAAAATGAGCTCTCCAAAGTGGTAAAGGTCATATACACTACAGTCTTACAAATCAGTTGCAATAAAATTTCTCTGACGTAGCTTCTCTAACAAGGTCATAGCACATTACAGTTATATAAATAAAGGCACACATAATCACACATATTAAAAACACAAAACCAACCCCCTGAGAAAATTAAAAAACATTCACCTCACTGGAAGAGGCGAAGCGAACAAGCATGAGTAAAGTTAATAATAATACACAAAACAAGTATTATAATAGGCAAAACTATGTGACCATGTATCCTGGATGGAATTGATGTATCTCTTTCTGAGAAACTGCAATTGTGTATGCATGCACTGCAGGGATGCAGCCCAGGATGAGTCACTGTCAAGACTTCAGTTGACTTCAGAGGCTTTGGAGCAAGTTACTGTGTGAGAGTCATCACAGGGCCATGTAGAAGAAAGACCAAGCTTCCCTTCAAACACTCTCAGCATTTTTCACAGTCCTTGCATTTGAAGAAAAATGCAAAATATATAGGAAGCCGCAATAGATGCAGGTGATAAAGAAGAGTTACTCTATTAAAGGAAACTGTCCACAAGTGGATCCTTTATGAATACTTTTTCTATAAAAGGAGAATTATTAATGTTAGAAAGTGCTAGAAGTTGTTACTGTTCACCTATTCTTCATGGTCTTTTTTCAAATCTCAAAGTTTACGTCTTTCATATTCAATAATAGGTTTCTCTGTTGAGGAGCTTGGGGGAAGGAAACACCATATTAAGCACAAGTTATAATGAAGTGACATTCCGGAGTTCAAACTGCAATATTACTTCAAATTTTATTGTGAGTCTGTTGGAACTGATACACTAATACTCATTTATTTACCCTCTTTTACCCTGAAATCTCATGTTGAGACCTTAATTAACTAGCAAACCTCAACTCTTTTAAGAAGAAAGGAAATACAGATTTATTAATGGGTGGACTTCTGTTATAATTTGATTTGAGTGAACTTTTCTAGAAGTATTACAGTGATGGAATTTAGCCAGAGTCTAGTGTGTTTAAATTACTGTTGGAGCCAAAGAGCACTCTAGGACCATTTTTAATCATAATACTTATTTCTGACAGTGCCCTACATCAATTAATAAAGCATCTGACTTTGAATTCTTACAGAAGCTGACAGATTTTGTTTTGCACAGGGGAATTTAAGAATCAAATTTCTTTTTAAAGGAAACAAAGATTAAAGTAATATAATAATAATAATATTTTTAAAAAGTCAAAAGGGAAGAAGAGGATAGACAGGCCTGTAGTTTATAGTCCTTTATATCTTCTTTTTACACTGCTGGATATAAATATTACCCAAATTCCTTCTGTCCTACAACATAATTCACTACAAAAAGGACATTGAATTACTCGAGCGTGTCCAGAGAAGGGCAACAAAGCTGGTGAAGGGTCTGGAGCACATGTCGTACGAGGAGCGGCTGAGGGAACTGGGGTTGTTTAGTCTGGAGAAGAGGAGGATGAGGGGAGACCTCATCTCCCTCTACAACTACCTGAAAGGAGGTTGCAGAGAGCTGGGGATGAGTCTCTTTAACCAAGTAACAAGTGATAGGACAAGAGGGAATGGCCTCGAGTTGCACCAGGAAACGTTTAGACTGGATATTAGGAAGTATTTCTTTCCAGAAGGGGTTGTTAGGCGTTGGAATGGGCTGCCCAGGGCAGTGGTGGAGTCCCCATCCCTGGAGGTGTTTAAGAGTTGGGTCGACATAGTGCTTAGGGATATGGTGTAGTTGGGAACTGTCAGTGTTAGGTTAATGGTTGGACTAGATGATCTTCAAGGTCTTTTCCAACCTTGATGATTCTGCGATCATCCTAGAATTTTCTACGAATATGGTAGAGAATCATTTGTCAAAATGCCTTCAGTAATTTAGTGAAGCAAAGTTGGGCTTCTAGTGGTAACTGAACTAGCAAACTTTTGGGCACTCAGGTGGACATCTTCCCCAAAGATGTGTGTGCTGGAATTATATGCCCATTTTTTTCCTGCCAACATTGTAATTTTTTCATAAAAGACATTCAGAAATTATGGTTTGTGTATACTGTTAGGTCAAATAAAGCTACTGCATTCCTAGCCTATCTACACTTTGCTTAACCTCCCACTCTTTCTCATTTTTTTCTAATTATTTTCCTTGCTTGTTGTTATTGGTCAATTCAATAATCTATTCTGATCACACAGTAAATTCTCTAACCATTTTTTTTTTCCTTTTGGCAGTTTCAGCACTGTCGCTGGCTATGGTCTCTTCTCAATTCACAGCTGCATTGTCTTTGGACAGCCCTATTCACATGTAAATTGTAAACTGCATGCATTATTTTTTCTGTTTATTAATCAGACTGCAATAAGAATGCCAGAATATAGGTAGGCAAATGTAGTTTTGGAGAGGATGTGTACAGCACTGACATTTCTTATTTAAGATGTAAATTATCAGCTAAGCTTCTGGGAAGTGCATCAAACTGTATTATGTTATTTGGTTTTAGACAGTCTAAACTTTTTAGGCATTGTACTACTATTGTATTCTAATCAGTGATTCTCTGACCACAGTCAATATCCAAAATACCTTAACACTCTGAAACAGTGCATCTGCAATGAAAGTGGTATGATCTTCTCTCATCATAGGTATTGTTTTGTAGGTAGTTGCTGTCTCTCAGTTTTGCTGTTTCCTGTATGAAGCATTAAGTTGATTCTATCAGATGCTCTCTTTGAACGTGATAAAATCCCCAAGTATGGGGGATGTTTCAAGTGTAGCTGATGGCAATGATCGTCTCCTCTGCATTTTCAGCCCCACTATTGCATAAATCACACCTTCAGAGTTCAGCCCCAGCATGTTTTAGTAGAAGGCTTGTGGGTCATCGCTACTTACAAAGATGACATAGCTCTATCCAGCATCAGCATCCAGTGTCAGCTGTGGTACAGCATCAGAGAAATGCATTGTTAAGAAGCAAAAGAAAGGAAGCACATGCTCATTTGGCCTGCTTTCCTATACCTAAATGGGTTAAAGATCATACATTTTCAAAAACCACTTAAGAGTATTCTGGTGTTATTTGAGAGCATATTGGTCTACACTGCAGACTGCAGCATAGAATTTAGGGAGAGATACCACAGACAACTTCAAATGTGCTACCTGGGGTACCAGGAACAACCTTGCCATGACCACAAAAGTTAAACATAGTCCAGAGAACCATTTCAGATGACAGAATGCCACACTAAATTATGAGAGATAGCGTAGGTAAATGCAGTGTAACTTATCTGAGTGGTGGAAGCGCAGCCAGAACAAAACACAGTGCAGCCCTCATAGCATGCCCAAACATCAATGTGAGGAGGTGGTTCACCAGAACTAAACTGGGTGATGCTACATACATACTGTTGGCAGAAATTAAACTTGTTCATGTCTGAAGTTAGGTCAGCTCAGTAAAAGCTCAAAGTTGGTAATCAGTGACCCTAGTATTTGTGTATCTTTAGCTTTCACAGTGCACAAATAGGTTTTGAAAATTATATTATCCTTTAAGTCTGTTGGGTTCATTTTGAAAGCTCTAACTAGCAACATCAGCTCAGATACTGTCAATACAGGTGGTTCTAGAAATGAAAAAAAAGTCTTTATGAGGAGAATTACATTAAATATGTGCTCAAATCAGACAAAAGATTTAGTCTTGTTAGTATATTCATGTTTTATTGACTGCTTTTATTAAATGGAGATCGTGAACTCCTTTAAACAAGACAGTTCTCTCCAGTAAAGGCAGCTAGTTGAAACTTTTCTTCAGGAAAGGTCCTAATTACACACTTAGGTTCATTTTTGTTCATGACTGAATGTAAAGCTGCAAACCCAAGCTGATCTCTTGATTTACTGAATTTCTAAAACAATATCCAGAATTGTTTAGTTGTGTCTAATGATGTTTTTTAAAGGTATAGTTAGTCAAAAAACAAAAAAAATAATTGTCAAGATGCACTATATTTAGTTCAGCACCAAATTAAACTTATCTATCTTAGAAGTTAAAAGAAATTCTGAGCTAAAAGTTACTGCAAAAAGAAAACCAAACTGAAGAACCATGATTTTTTCACAATTTTACCAACTCTCTACAACTAATAAAACCCCATAAGCATCATTAACATTTATTATCAACTCTTGTGGTTTAAACCTGGCCAGCAGCTAGACACCATGCAGCTGCTCGCTAACCCTCCCCCATCCCCAGGGAGTGGGGGAGAGAATTGGAGGTGTAAATGTAGGGAAACTTGCAGGTTGAGACAAAAACAATTTCATATTTGAAATAAAATAAAAATAATAATGATGACAATAATAATAGAAAATGCAAATGAGTAATGCACAATGGGATTACTAACCACCCAATGACTGATGCCTAGCCTGTTCCTGGCTAGCAATCCCAGAGAAGTAGTTGCAACTACCTCCGCAGCTTTATGTCTATGAAATAAGAAAAAAACCCCAATATATGCATTTATTTATAATATTTAAATATTTATTAATATGCAATATTAAACCAAGCACATCAGTTTAATAGAAATCTCATCTCTAGAATATACAGTATTAGTATGTATTAGTATGCTAAGAATAAAAAATTTTGGGATATATTTTCAAAGCTATATTTTTGCTGTTCCTATTTCTAATCTTATTCTGACTGTAAGAGCTTATTTGTAAGACTCTCTGCTTTTAAGTAAAGTACTATCTTAGTAATACATCAATAAAATAAAAGAAGGGGAGGAAACTTATGAAATTACAATCTCCCTTTCATTCCATACGACACATTAAGAATGACCCTACTGAATGTACCTGGTGAACCAGTACTTAAAGCTCTCATTCTTCTTAACGATCAGCAACCTGTAACCAGATCATTTCTTTTTATAGGTTTGGAGTTTTAAGAAGTATGTTGTCATGTCGATGAATATAGAATCATCCACTATGTGTACATGTCAAAACAACTCTTCAGAAGCATAAAAACTTGTTCCGAACAGGAGGGTTGCCCAGAGGAGCACTTTACTTTGGATCCCTGAATAGAATTTGCTTCTGGGACTCATGTATTTTACATGAATAGGTAGTTTCAGGAATGATACATTACATAAAGTCTACTCATTTTTTAGCATGTATTCCTTTTCTCTTTTGGTTATATGAAGAAAGTGATTTGATGATTTTATGTTTTAAATATTATTTGCTCAGAAGTCATTTTTCTGTGACCTTCAGAACCCGAGAAGAAACTGATAATGATGGGATTTTCAAGAAAACAACTTTGGTGATCTAGTTCAACCTTTATTTTCAGGCAGTGACACATTTCCATGTCCTCCATGGACACAAGTACGCAGAATTGCCAGTAACAGCACTTTTTTTTTTTTTTTTTTTTTAATTCAAAGATACTTGAAATCTCCTTATAAAATATCTCACAACAAAAGGGCAATTAAACAGCAATGATAGGATACTCTGACATATAAAAGAGGAGAATATTTAGGTTATCAATACATCAGAGTAACTTTGGCAGGGATACTGGGAAAACATAGGAGGCATTGCCAATTATACTAAAATACACATATTTATACCTTCATTAAGTTCTGAAACACTGTCTCATAAAACCATCACATTTTGATACCATAAAAAAAGTCTGACTTTTAGTCCATAGTTTTAAGCATTGTTTACTAGATGCCTCTATATTATTGTATACACACACAGAAGCAATGTTATTGAAGCTATTTAAGCATATTCTGATAAGACTACTGACATAGTTACACAAACCTGTAAAAGCTTTGGTGGATGAGATTTCAGTATATATCATAGTTGCTAAAAAATGTGGTTATAAAAACTGAAAATTAGTGGTATTTTCCAAACATTTGAATCAAAAACTGAAACAGATCTATGATTTATCCCTCTACTTCCACTGCCAACCCACATTTTGTTCTTTCCCTTTCAGGTGTCTCAGGGCCTATCCACTTCAAGCAGTACACTCGAAACCCTTGCAGTGGTATCTGGTAGCACTGTTGCTGTGCCTAAGGGTTATTAATATAAACTCTGTGTGTCATTGAATCTACAGAGCATGAACCTTAACTGTGCTATATATTAGCTAGTGGAAATGTCACCTCACATTTGAAGAACAATTGTGTCAAATTAGCAACCTAAAAGTAGAAGTTTTCTTTCCAGTTTTGGTAGAGTAGATAAGATTTTTTTTTGCATTATGTAGTCTATAATCTATTGGCATTTACAGTTTTATAGGATTCCATAACATTAAGAAATCTATTTTAAATTGCAGGGAGGAAAAGACATAGCTGTAGAAATTAGCAGCTTATATTAGTTCACATTTGTATCACAGCAGGCACAGTGAATGATTTTTGCTGCTCACTTTTGTGATGGTTCCACAGCCCTTCTTTCAAACAGTCAGCACTGCACAGTAATGTGGCAATTGTTTGCCTACGCAAGTTATGCGTGACTGTCTGGTCAGGTGGTGGGTGCTTCCATGATGTGCTGATGAGCCAGGGACAAACTGTGATATGTGACCAAATCACACCTTGTGGCAGAGTGTTTTGCGGCTACTTCTGTCACATGACAGAGACCACAACGTTGCTTATTGTGAGACAGGCATGTGACTGAGAAGAGTAGCACTCACTGCATGACCTTCAAAAACCTCCATGAGAGGCTGTGTAACAGACCTCTCAAGAAAGTTTAGTGCCATAGGGTATTAAAGGATTCTTCACCTGTCATCCTGTGTGATCTGCAGCTTGCAGATGCAATTAATCCATCCGGGTTCCCCTGCCTGAAGATTCTTTTCCCCCAAAGATCCTAAAGGGGTTAAGGACTAATGAGAAGTAGGTGAATTGCTTCTGGTCACTGCTTACTCCAGGGTCATTTCAGCTCATCTCTTGTCATACTGGGCTTACTGATCATGCATTATACAACAGACATGCACAGATAAATCCTTTTCCACTCCCCAGGAAATTTGTATTTTGCTGTCAGATGCTACCACCACAGTAATTCATCTATTCCCTTATTTCTCTTGAGTGCATCTTAAAAAAAAAAAAGGCAGCTAAGAACAGGTTGCATGATTTTTTTTTTCTCTCTGTGCAAGTTAGCTGTCAAAACTCACTCTTTTATTATCAGGAGCAAATCAGGAGATATCTATATACATGTACAATAAACCCCATGCTTTAGGGAGCATTCAGCATGCATGCAGAACAATCTTGCTGTTTGGGCACAGCAAGTATATTGATGAGGAAGAGGAAGGCTGGAGCATATGTCCTTCACTGTTAAGAGAAAGAACTATGTAGAGTACCTAACAGGAAGGCCTTGGCAATGCTGATATACTGCATCACAACTAGCATTTCTGCAGGGAATTAAAAAAGATTATGCTAACAGTAATTAATTAAAACAAATACCAGATGATAAACATAGGTTTCCCTTGTTGAAACTAAGATCACAATGATCCTGTAGATAAGGACATGATTCAAGCAACTCCTTTTGGTAGCATATGATCAAAACATTCTAGAGTTTCCCAGCTTTAAAAGTTCACTATATCATGAAACATTAATGATACAGATAGAAGAAAAATCAATAAAAATTCTTCTTCCATGCTTGTTAATGACAGAAATAATCAACAGAAAAGATTGCTTGTTACAGCACATTGAAAATGGTCAAAATCATAGCTGTTATGTGTCAGATGAAGGGGAAAATATTCTGTTCTTTTGCCCAATTTCATGGTGTCTTTCTCATTTTTCTTCACTACCTTTTATAATACAATATATTTCCATTAAAAAGACAGAAAAAATATTTTATCTGTTTTATTGTAAGAATCCTATTTTAATATCTCTCTATGTTAACATAAGAATGGTTTGCATTTGCTTGAATCCAAATCTTGCAAACATTTACTTGCGTGTTTAACTCTACTGCCATTAAAACAGGACTACATGTACTTGTCAAGGCCATGAATCACTGCAGCATCATGCTTTTACTTAGAGAATGGTGCAAGAAAATTGAGAATTTAAAGTGCATTGTGTCCCATGTAGTTATACATTTATCTCCACAATCTTTGAAATATTTATATCGTAGAGTAAGGAAAACAAATTCTGTGCATCCCACACATAAAAAGCAGAAGAGTAGCTCAGTATTTTTTATATATAAGATTTCTCTAAGTTGGTCAATTTGCTATAACAGTGATCTTGGACAACATGGAAATAAAACTCTGCAGGGAAAGAAAGAAGCCAGATGAGGTCAGAAAAGCTATTTTCTGGTGAATCTCATATTTATTTAATCTTTTATCTATCCCCTGTAGTAAAGGTGATGCATCATCTAAAATGGTATTAAGAAACTTTTATACAAGGATTGAAAGTGTAAACATTTATTTTTACATAACAAATGTGTTATTATGAAGAAGTGTTCTGATAAGTTTTGCTTGTTACTCTTATTCTGCCATGGAAACAACATAAATAGATGCATATGAATTTCATACTACAGTAATCATGCTCAGAACACGTGCAGTATAAAACCTGTAACATACAATTGAACTTTTCTACTCTTTCTTGCTGGTGAAATGTGGATCTATTTACAGCAATAGCCATATTACAATGTCTAAATCATTGATAATAATTGTGTAATTAATGGGAATACTTTTTTCTTTACCATTAGTTTAAGAACTGTGTTAGGAATTATAAGTTTACCAAACACCCTCAGGAAGAGATAGACAAAGGTGAAAAAATTCATAAGGTTAAACAAGCTTGTAAAATACAAGCTTGTGAAGTCCTAACATGGCTCTGAAGATTTCTGTCGACTTTCTAGGATGCCCTCCTGAGCAAAACCAATTGGTATGCCCAAAGCAAGCTGAAACTGGTGGAGTATGGTACCTCTTCAGGATAAAAGGACCTTATCTCATACTCTTACATTTTTCAGTGTCAGTTTGGTCAGGACACACTCTTCCAGGTGAGACTATATCCATTGCATACACTTTTACGATAACAGAAATTAATGTCCCCAAAAAAATGAAGTTCCAGTGTGATGCTGTCTGATTCCTATCCTGAAAAAACATCGCATTTTCAGCTTTGGAGAAGCTACTTGAAGTGGGAGTTCTTGCTTTGATTTATACCCTTCCTTATCACAGCGTTAGATCTGTCTGCAAAAGATGGAAAGGTTGTAGGTATCTTCCTTAATCTTTAAACACTGTCCCAGGCTAAGAAGCAGTCTGAATCTTAACAAGTTTAGCTTACAAGTATGTAAGTGTGATATATCCCATTGCTATATTGTTTTACCAGATCATTAATAAGCTTAGGCAAACTTTTAACTACTTGGAGCTGAGAATTCCCTGTCTTCGATGGAAAATATTGTAAAGGACATTGTAAGATAAACATGCTTTCTACTTTGTTCTAAAGAAGAAAAAAAACCAAACCCCCTGCTGTTCGCTTGTATCTTGCTTGTGTTTCAGAACAAGAGTCAAAGTGGCAAGGGAATCTCTTGGTCCTAAGGACATCTCTTAGACTATTATGGAAAATTAAGCAAGTTGGTTAAATTATAAGGATCTGAAAAGTCTGTGTTCACGTATCATCAAGACTAACTTCAAGAACTTGTCAATCAAATTCTCCAAATATGCCATCAGCAGTCTAAGCCTGTAGGGTTTGAGCTACTTTCTTGAAACTTTGGTCCTGGGTATCAGTATAAAGAGCAGAAAAGTTGCCCCACTAAAGTGCTCAGTGTCTCTTTGCTGGTACCCGGGCTGCATGGGAGACAAAGTAGAGAAATGAGAGGTAGACCTGAAAGGGGTGAGATAGTGGTGGGAACAAACTGAAAGGCATAATTAGGACTGAAATTTAGTAGGAAAGAACAGAGATACTGGGATGAGTGGCTGTGTTGGAGAGCTTTGAATGTAAAATGAGAATAGAGAGGAATAGAATAAGAAGCAGTAGAGAGAGGAACCAGGTAACTAACCAGGGAACAGGCTGAAAAGAATAAGGACAAATAGAGTGTTGAAGAACAGAAATATCTATTGTTACTCAAATAGAGTGTTGAAGAACAGAAATACCTGTATTACTATCTCCCCAGCTCTTCCACAGTTGGGGATAATTCAAGATTCATGAGTCTCAGCTTTCCTTTTTATAAGGAAGCCTCCCTGAAACCTCTGTCTTGCTTGTCTCAGGATTTTGTTGTACCTGTGCAGGACTTACACAGACAGCTGTAATAGATGCTGTCCAGTGGGAAATGAAGGGATGTCACTGACAGCACACTATCGTCAGTTGCTCAGCTGTAAACATCAACTGGGAAAGATCTGTGATGAAGATTTTCAAAATTCCAATCTTGACAATATGATTCCACTTGGAATGCTATTTTAAATATATTTTTTAAAATAATAATACCCCCCTGCCCCCATACTACCTTGACCTTAAAAGAGCATTAGAAAAAGTAGCAAAGTTGTCAGAATTAAAGTTTCAACCTCAATTTCTTTTCTTTACATTTTGTAGAATGGTAGTCTTTAATAAGAGTAAGAATAATAACTTTGCTCATTCCTTCTTGCCTGGCTTTTTGGAACAGATTACAAGAGAAAGTCCTTAGATGTTCAAAGAGGAGAGTGACAGTAAATGCATAAAAAGGAAGGAGAACAGCTAAGACGTAGCCAAAAATCAGAAACAAGCTTTCACATTAAAATATATATGAAAACAACTAAATATCAAGCTCTGCAATTCCTGGAGTGAACTCTTACTGAAAATGCTAAATCTAGAAAAAAAATTGTGACACCGTGTAATCAGGAATGATCTCTCAGTCCAACAGTAAAAAAAACACCACCAAAAACTAATTAGAATGTTTTCAGGACTGTCTGACAAACAAATGCTTTATATGTTTGTGTTTTTCCCTAAAGTGTTAATCATTTCTATTTTATACTGTCTCCTCAGACTGCTGAAATGTGAAGTTCATTTTCCCATGGGAAGTTATACTTTTAATGTCAAATGTAATTATGTATAACAAAAAAAAGCCAAGAGAGTCTATTCAGAGAATTAGGGCAGGCAGAGTGCTACTCCTCTAACAGAAAAAAAGTCTAATAAATGGATACTTTGTCCAGCTGTGAAATACTGTCTGTATTTGTGCATTTGAAGACATATTTACTGTGTCTTTAGTTAGTGGGTTTCTTGGTTATCAGAAAACAGGCAGCACTTAGGGGCAAAAATGACCATTCTGTTTCGTAAATGAAATCTACCTAAGCAGTAATCCATGCCATAGTAAGATCTGATTCCAATAATATTTTGGGAAATCATCCTGACATAGTTAAAACAAATGGATTTAATATATATACTCTTGATAAAACAATTAGTATTTGCAATTTAAGCTGCTGTAGTATTTAAGGCTAAACCTGGTCTTTTTCTTCAAATGTCTAATTATATGTTTCATGAAAGTACCTGGTACTTTCCTTTTTATCAACTGTACAGATCTTTCTTTTTTAAAATACGTGATGATTTGCTCAAGAAGTGAGCAAAGGAGAATTCAAATGAATTATGATTTAATAAAAGTCAGGTTTAAAATGTGTGCCTAGTTGTATATGCATCCAAAAGACCAGTTTGGGAGACTAGCTTCAGATAAATAATACAATACTTGTAGAGTCTTCCATGAAAGACTTACTTTAAGGAAACCACTAAGGAAATTAAATACTTTAAACTATGTTTAAGTACCATGAAGGATCTGACAGACTGAACAAAAAAATGCCCAAAACCTTGAAAAACATAGTTACGATTCTCCTTAACTAACCTTCCTGTTATAGCATTGTGAGCTAGGGCGTGTCTTCCTTAATATAGAACTGCTTTATTTTGTTATTTTAAGTCACATTCTTTCTGATGTTTACGCAGAGTTTTGGGGTATGTAATATTTATATATGGACTCAATTCTCACATGCTCAGCAGTTTTCTGTAACAGCTGAAACATTGTCAAGCAAATGTTGGCTTTACTCTGTTTTGAGGGCATGGTACTGTGAAATCTAAGTTTTCTGGGGCATTAAATTGATGTGCTATTTCATAATGCACATCCCTTTAATACATAATTTTGTTGTCTGAATCAAATGGTGGAAATGGTCATGCTACTATAATGTAGTAAGTTAGAACTATGATAGAAGGTGGTACATATAACAGGCTCCATTGCTAGGGAAAGAAAAAATATTTTCAAAGGTCTGATTGAATAGACAGAAGATTGACCATGCTCATATTTAACCATCCCTGAAGATGCCGATTAAGAGTACAGAGAAAGTTCAAACTATTTAGTCTAGGTGGTTTGCCTTTAGGACAGGGAAGAAAGAAGTGAAGAAAATATTCAACATAGTAGTTAATTCTTCAGAGACCTGAATATGCTCCACTGTAGATTTCAGTTTAGATCACTCATGTTAATTGAGACAGAAAAAGAGTGATAAAAAATGCCTTGAAAACCAAAGACTTCAGAATACTCTCTGTTCAATAATATTTTAAAGACAGACTCGTTAATTCAAACCAGAGATTAATTCACTGCACCAACAGAGTATAAAGTGCAATTTAGGGAGGGGGGGAATGGTTTTAGCCTAACCATACATTCAAAATTAATGTTAGACTGCAACACTAGATTGTAGAAGAAAACAGAACAAAAAATCTTAGAGCTGGAAATTCCTGTACCACAGGTCTGTGTTTTCTTGAGTATCTCTGTAGCCACAGTTCCATAGAGTCACTTTGTCTCAACATCCTCCTTTTAAAAATTGTATTTCCACTCTATCACTGAATCAAAGAATCACAGAATTGTCTAGGTTGGAAAAGACCTTGAAGATCATGCAGTCCAACCATTAACCTAACACTGACAGTTCCCAACTACAGCATATCCCTCAGCGCTATGTTGACACGACTCTTAAACACCTCCAGGGATGGGGACTCCACCACAGCCCTGGGCAGCCCATTCCAACGCCTAACAACCCCTTCTGGAAAGAAATACTTCCCAATATCCAGTCTAAACGTTTCCTGGTGCAAATTGAGGCCATTCCCTCTTGTCCTATCACTTGTTACTTGGTTGAAGAGACTCATCCCCAGCTCTCTGCAACCTCCTTTCAGGTAGTTGTAGAGGGAGATGAGGTCTCCCCTCATCCTCCTCTTCTCCAGACTAAACAACCCCAGTTCCCTCAGCCGCTCCTCATACGACATGTGCTCCAGACCCTTCACCAGCTTTGTTGCCCTTCTCTGGACACGCTCGAGTAATTCAATGTCCTTTTTGTAGTGAGGGGACAAAAACTGAACACAGTATTCGAGATGCGGCCTCACCAGTGCCGAGTACAGGGGTAAGATGACTTCCCTGTCCCTGCTGGCCACGCTATTGCTGATACAAGCCAGGATGCCATTGGCCTTCTTGGCCACCTGGGCACACTGCTGACTCATGTTCAGCCGGCTGTCAATCAACACCCCCAGGTCCCTCTCTGGCTGACAGCTCTCCAGCCACTCCTGCCCAAGCCTGTGGTGCTGCTGGGGGTTGTTGTGGCCCAAGTGCAGCACCCAGAATTTGGCCTTATTGAAACTCC